>NC_136675.1:0-161984 GCF_903797595.1 Erithacus rubecula
GTGAATTGTCTACACTGCTCACTCAGTACACTCTGCTGCTAGCTTCTGCTACTGCCAAAACACGCCTGGCATGTGCACTTTTCTTGTAAAGCCTCAGTTCCATTCCAGTCTTCCTTCCATCTGTTAAGACTGCCATACACTCTTGGAACCCTGCAAGGAGAAGAGCACAGAACTAGGAAGAAGGAAATTCGACTTCCCATAGCTGTGCTGCTAAAATACATGCACTTCATGCAGATTTCAGTGGTAAAAAAGATGCTTGTTAATCCGGCGGCCATATGCAGAGATGACATTGGTATGTTCAGTGCAAGGCCAGGAATGCTGTGTGCTCTGCACGCTTTCTCCTAAGAATTAATTTCAGTACTGTTCTTTTCGCTAAGCAGGTTTCAAGGAGTTCACAGCACTCTTCCAAGTTGCAGGGCAGATTTGTATGAAACAGAGGGTTTAGAAGAAAAATGCACAAGCCAGGCATGTTTTGGCAGTAGCACAAGCCAGCAGCAGAGTATACTGTGTGAGCAGTATAGACAATTCACCTCTGTTAGAGAGAAATCGCTGTAAAACACAAAGCTCGAACAAGGAAGAAGGTGAGCAGCAGAGTGTTCTGCGCAGTGTACTGTGTGTCAGTGACTCCTGCTAAGAAGAAAGATCAACGTGCATGGTACTCATAGAAGAAGCAGGTCAGACAGAGAGGTTCACTTTTCTCCTAAGCCACCTCTAGCACAACAGTCTGTCTAGCTTCCTGAAAGAGTACCTTGCACTCTTTCAAGTCTGCAGAACGAAAGTGTACTTCTAGCTAAAGAGAAAGCAAGCACACCACACAGCATTTCTCCCTTTTCCATTGTACAGGCCAGTGTGTTCTCTGCATTTCAAAGCCTAACAGCAAGATCCTGATTACCACAGGAGGCTTCATGTAGAATTTCCATGTAGTAGCAAAGTTAGCTGTGGTTGATCTTCCTTCTTAGCAGGAGTCACTGACACACAGTACACTGCGCAGAACACTCTGCTGCTCTGCTTCTCGATTGTTCGCACTTTGTGTTTTACAGCCATTACTCTCTAGCTGAGGTGAATTGTCTATACTGCTCACTCAGTACACTGCTGCTAGCTTCTGCTACTGCAAAAAACACACCTGGCATGTGCGCTTTTCTTGTAAAGCCTCAGTTCCATACCAGTCTTCATTCCTTCTGCTAAGACTGCCATACCCTCTTGGAATCCTGCAAGGAGAAGAGCACAGAACTAGTAAGAAGGAAATTCAACTTCCCATAGATTTGCTGCTACAATACATACTCTTCATGCAGTTTTCTGTGGCAAATAAGACGCTTGTTAATCCGGCTGCCATATGCAGAGATGACATTGGTATGTTCACTGCAAGGCCAGGAATGCTGCGTGCTGTGCACGCTTTTTCCTAAGCATTACTTTCACTACTGTGCTGTTCGCTATGCAGGGTTCAAGGTGTGCACAGCACTCTTATAAGATGCAGGGCAGATTTGTATGGAACAGAGGGTTTAGAAGAAAAATGTACATGCCAGGCGTATTTTGGCAGTAGCAGAAGCTAGCAGCAGAGTGTACTGAGTGAGCAGTATAGACAATTCACCTCTGTTAGAGAGAAATCGCTGTAAAACACAAAGCGCGAACAAGCGAGAAGCAGAGCAGCAGAGTGTTCTGCGCAGTGTACTGTGTGTCAGTGAGTGACTCCTGCTAAGAAGGAAGATCAACGTGCATGGTACTCCTAGAAGAAGCAGGGCAGATAGAGAGGTGCACTTTTCTCCTAAGCCACCTACACCAAAGCAGTCTGTCTAGCTTCTTGAAAGAGTACCATGCACTCTTTCAAGTCTGCAGAGCGAAAGTGTACTTCTAGCTAAAGGGAAACAAGCGCACCGCACAGAACTTCTCCCTTTCCACTGTACAGGCCAGTGTGTTCTCTGCATTTCAAAGCCTAACAGCAAGATCCTGTTTACCACAGGAGGCTGCATGTAGAACTTGCATGTAGCAGCAAAGTTAGCTGTGGTTGATCTTCCTTCTTAGCAGGAGTCACTGACAAACAGTATACTGCGCAGAGCACTCTGCCACTTTGCTCCTTCCTTGTTCACGCTTTGTGTTTTACAGCGATTTCTCTCATGCAGAGGTGAATTGTCTATACTGCTCATTCAGTACACTCTGCTGCTAGCTTCTGCTAGTGCCCAGACACGCCTGGCATGTGCACTTTTCTTCTAAAGCCTCAGTTCCATACCAGTCTTCTTTCCTTCTGCTAAGACTGCCATACACTCTTGGAAGCCTGCAAGGAGAAGAGCACAGAACTAGGAAGAAGGAAATTCAACTTCCCATAGCTTTGCTGCTGCAATACATACTCTTCATGCAGTTTTCTGTGGCAAATAAGACGCTTGTTAATCCGGCTGCCATAAGGAAAGATGACATTGGTATGTTCAGTGCAAGGCCAGGTATGCTGCGTGCTGTGCACGCTTTCTCCTAAGCATTATTTCACTACTGTGCTCTTCGCTATGCAGCGTTCAAGGATTGCAAAGCACTCTTCCTAGATGCAGGGCAGATTTGTATGGAACAGAGGGTTTAGAAGAAAAATGCACATGCCAGGCGTATTTTGGCAGTAGCAGAATCTAGCAGCAGAGTGTACTGTGTTAGCAGTATAGACAATTCACTTCTGTTAGAGAGAAATCGCTGTAAAACACAAAGCGCGAACAAGGAAGAAGCAGAGCAGCAGAGTGTTCTGCGCAGTGTACTGTGTGTCAGTGACTCCTGCTAAGAAGGAAGATCAACGTGCATGGTACTCATAGAAGAAGCAGGGCAGACAGAGAGGTGCACTTTTCTCCTAAGCCACCTACACCAAAGGAATCTGTCTAGCTTCCTGAAAGAGTACCTTGCACTCTTTCAAGTCTGCAAAGCGAAAGTGTACTTCAAGATAAAGTGAAATCAAGTGCACCACACAGCACTTCTCCCTTTCCACTGTACAGGCCAGTGTGTTCTCTGCATTTCAAACCCGAACAGCAAGATCCTGTTTACCACAGGAGGCTGCATCTCGAATTTGTATGTAGTAGCAAAATTAGCTGTGGTTGATCTTCCTTCTTATCATGACTCATTGACAAACAGTACACTGCGCAGAACACTCTGCTGCTCTGCTTCTTGCTTGTTCGCGCTTTGTGTTTTTCAGCGATTTCTCTCTAACAGAGGTGAATTGTCTATACTGCTCACTCAGTACACTCTGCTGCTAGCTTCTGCTACTGCCAAAACACGCCTGGCATGTGCACTTTTCTTCTAAAGCCTCATTTCCATACCAGTCTTCTTTCCTTCTGCTAAGACTGCCATACACTCTTGGAACCCTGCAAGGAGACGAGCTCTGAACTAAGAAGAAGGAAATTCAACTTCTCATAGATGTGCTGCTACAATACATACTCTTCATGCAGTCTTCTGTGGCAAATAGGGCGCTTTTTAATCCGGCTGCTATATGCAGAGATGACATTGGTATGTTCAGTGCAAGGCCAGGAATGCTGTGGTCTGTGCACGCTTTCTCCTAAGCATTATTTTCACTACTGTGCTGTTTGCTATGCAGGGTTCAAGGAGTGCACAGCACTCTTACAAGTTGCAGGGCAGACTTGTATGGAACAGTGCACTATACTTCTAGTTGTAGCTACCTATTGTGCTATGAATAATTCTCTTAAGCCCTTTTTTCCAATGTCATTTTTGCAACCAATTTAAATGAATCATTCATTTTATTTTTATGGGTATATTTGGTTTGCCATCCTTATTGCTGCTGGACAAAATTGGATAAAGGCTGAATTACACCTCTTTAATCCTTTGGACATAAACCATTAACAAAATGTGGGACCAAGATTGGATTCCAGACCAGGACTATGCTCCTCTTTGAGGAGTTCAAAGAGCAAGGGGCTTCTTTCCACACCTGGTGACTTAAGGGAGGGCTTCTCTAATAAACTCTGTCTGAAGCTCCCACTCTGCCTGTGACACAGGTGCCAAACCCCGGTGTTGTCCCAGGTTTCTCAGAGCCCACAGCAGCTGTGAACAACCCTTCACACCTGTGTTTCACCACTGGGAAGATGTGCTGGAGAAGCCTGCTGGCCACAGATCCTACTTGAGCCACTCCTCCCACCAGAAACTTGATCCAAGGACAATTTCTGGCCATGCAAAGTAGACGTTTGAGGAGGGATGGCAGCCCGACTTGGCTGGCTTTGTAAATAAACACCAGGGGTGTGTAATGCAATAGCACATATACTTGGCTCCAGCTGGGCTGTTTCTCTATAGTGTGTTGTTTTTGGTGTTCTGGATCAGAAATCTGTAGGTTTGTTTGTCACCCCATCACAGTGAGTGCCTGAGCCAGGCTGGCCATGGCAGTGGCAGCTCTTCTTGGCTAGGGTGTAAGTAAGCAGCAATGCCACCAAAAGCAGAGGTGAGAAGGAGGGTTTGTACATGGTGCACACCCTTGTAGCACTTTGTGATGAAGTTCTCAAAGGGACCTATGCAAGCAGTGCATGGAAAAATAGATTTTTTTTATTTTTCCCACTTTTCTATTTTGCACTTGCACAGGTTCAGCTCAGAGGGGTAGCGGCTGAAACCCAAAAAGCGAGTGTCAGAAGACACACTATGATGGTTTCTCTCAGCTTGCCCAATGTGCCAAAGGGCCAGCACCAGGCCTGGCTCTGGATAGTGCCCTTCCATTTCTGCAGCCCTGCCAGCTTTCCCATGTTGGTCACAGCGAGCAAGCCAAGACCCACTGTGCACCCTCTTATCAATAATCAAGCTGGATGTGTGCCACATTAAGATCTACGCTAATCATCGAGCAATTTTGCCTTCAGAACAGATATTTATAAACTGTGCTTTCTGTTTATCCATCCAGGTGGAACATTTGATAGCTGTCTTTTACCACAAACACATTTTTAGCTGGAAATTACTCCCCCTGGTTATCTGCGGGTGCTGTCAGAGCTGACAAATGTCCCTGGGCAGGAGCTGATTGGCTCTGTGCACCCGGGGCCAACTTTAAATTTCAGCAAAGTGGGCACAGGCTCCACGGTCTGCCACTGGCACCTGCCTCAGACGGGATAAGGTAATCTTCCTACCCAGCTTCCTGCCCTGTCTCTCTCTAGCCCTTCAGCTCTGCTGTCCCTGAGCAGGGATTCTCCTGCTTTCACTCGGGGCAAGCCGTGGTGGGGATGGGGACATCCCAGTCCTTGGCTGTGCACCTCTCTTGAGCTTACATTGCTTTGTACTGCTGATCCTTGTGCGTGAATTTCCTTCTGGTGTTTTCTGTAGCAATGCTGGTGTGGCTGAAAATAGTCTCTGGGATGGACCTGCAAGCCCAAGCAAGGGTGGTTGGGTGAAATGAGAGTTACTGGCCAACAGAGTTATTGCCTCCTGCCATTTATCAGTGTTGTGAAAGCCTGCTGCTTCCTTAATTTGGATTTATGAACAGCTTAGCTTGCAGCAATTTTGGGGGATCATTTATTGCAAATACCCACCCAAGCTGCTTTGACAGAAGGAGTTAGGAAGTTTTGATAGTCGGTGTGCCCACTTGAAACTGCAAGCTGTGCCCTAAGCCCATGGTGAGAGCATTGCCCTTGTTGCAAGGAATGCAGAGAGGCAGGACAATGCCAAGGGCCACCACTAACCTGAGAAAAGCTGGGGTTGCTGGAAAACCCTGCTGTCCATGGGAGCTTTGGGACAGCATGAGCTTTTAGGTTGCTGCTAAGCAGGATTATTGAGGACCACAAGTCCCAGGAAGACAAACTGCAGTGATGCTTCACTTTGTGCCTCCAGGAGCAGCCCAAGATGCAAACGTCCCTCGTCTGCCTGTGCCTGTGCCTGCTCAGCACAGCCCTCGCCACACCTGTGAGTATGGCTTTTCCTGGGTTCCCAGCACACTGAGATGTACTCCCAGTGCACCCTGGCATGCTTTCAGCAGTGGGAAAATGGGGTTGTAGCTGCTTACACCACCTCTGGTGCTTGGGGAGGGGATTAAGGTGAACAGCAGAGGTGAGCCCAGAAGGAAAAGCGTATATTAGCATGAGGTGGCTGAGCGTGTCCCTTCAGTTTAGCAATCAGGGCACTGCACAAGTGTCCATCTGGGTGGCTCTACCTCTTCCCTGGGATTTCTGTGGGTCTGGGATCTGCCCAGTGCTTTTGGCCTGTGAACAGCCTGAGCCAAGCCACAGGAAGGGAGGTGTGGGAAGGATGCTCATCTTCCCCATGTGAGGAACAGTGGTCAGAGGGGTGCCTGCAATTATTTTCCAGCTCTCCTAATGGGAAATTTTGAGAGATTTAACTAAAAACAGGGCAAACTAGGATGAATGTAATAGCAGCTGGTTTTGTCCTGTATTACTGTTGCTCACCTAGGGTGAAAATCTGCTCCTAGAAAAGGTTTGCTTTTTTTGTCAGGGTAAGGAATAGGGAAATCCCATTGGCCATGAGGGATGGGCCCCTCCAATGTGTCTTTTACCCCTCCCAGAGAAAGCTCTCACAAACCAGAATGTAGCAGGGCAGCCCAGGGGAAGGCAATAAATCAGCATAGATTTGCTTTTCAGATAGGGGCACAGAAGAGAGTTAATACTATGCTGTGTAACCAGAGCTGTAATCCAGCCTTTGATACTATTCACAAACAATGAAACAACCTGGGAATATTCAATATTTTGGGGTGTGTTTCTGCCCCTTCAGCTTGGCTTGGGATGTTTCAGTGACTGATTTTGCTGAAATCAAAGAGGATTCCCCTCCACGGAGCTGTCTCTCACTCTGTCATGTAGGGAATGTCTGAAATGGCTTTGTGGGGCTCACAGGATGCTCCCACCAGTAGGCAACCCTGAGGGATACACTAGTCAATACAAACCAAAAAATGCCAGGATAATCAGGGAAAGTTGGAAGCCTCCAAGCATGTACAGAAACCCTGCCATGAGGACACAGAGGTTCCTGCTCAGTAGCTCAGTAAATACTGGGAAACTCCAGCTCCAGATTCCCATCACAGGCAGATCCAAGTAAGCTGGAGCCTTTTTTGTGAGCAATGGTGCTGTGTATAAAAAATGCTCTGTGATAAAATCTTCTACAGCAGCCTCCAGGAAAAGGTTATTTGCAGACCAACAATAGCCTATGAAAACTAGCATACAATACCATCATGCTGTAGCAAAATTCACATTACTTTTCAGACCCTGGAAGTGGGGTTTTGACCTTTCCTACTACTGCTGCCCTTAAGTCAGCACCCCAGGTAGTGCCTGGGAATTTATTGGCTTATCAGTACGGTTTTCCCACCCTTCCCTGAACATTGGGCAGGGCAGGTGGCCAGCAGTGGGCACTGGCTGCTGCCTGGATGCTGGGGCAGTGTTTGATGCCTCAGCTCTTGCCTGTGTTTTGCTGCCCACAGGTGCCACCGCCGCTGCCTGGGAGAGCTGCTGGGAACTGTGTGGGACAGCACCGGGTATGTATCCCTCTGCCACCTCCTGGGGCCTCAGTGAGTACTGCTGGGACCCTGCTGCAGTGCCAGGCACAGAAAGGGAAACTCCTGCCAATGTAATTAATAAGGAAATTGTGGGTTTTGATTCTTTTCTTCCCCACCAGATCCTTCTGAAAGGCTGCAATGCCAAGCACGGCTTCTACATTTTCAAGTATGTCTACTCGTTCTCAACGCGGAGGAACCAGACACAGATAAAGGTGAGGAGGTGGCCAGGGGACACCCTGGCCTGGCTGCAGTGCCCCAGCAGCCACCGATCACCTGACCTCCCTCTCCCTTGTGTGTACTGCACAGAAAGAAGAGGCTGACCACCAGACTATCATCCCCAGCCACCGGCTGGATGAGGACAATGCCAGGTGGGAGCCACCGGCTGGGACAGCTGGGACGGCCCCAGAACAAAGTGACAACAGCAGCACTGAAGTCATCGAGTATGGGATCGTCCTCAAGCCTGAAAACCAGAGCACCACAGCAATCAGCAGGGATGGTCCCAGTGCTCACCCTGGCGCTGGCACACGTGGCAGCAGTGGTGGCACGTGTCCCACCCCATCCAGTTCAGAGGGCAGTGGCGATCTGGATTTGGTGGTGGAATTTGATGGCAGCACTCCCATTCTTCCTCAGGGTGAATGCCCCAGGGAGGCTGTGGTCAGGAACAGGTCCAGTGTGAGGAGTGAGGACAAGGATGACGGTGCCCCCAGGGTGGTTCCAGTGATCGCTGGGAGGGGGAGGGCCCCTACCACCAGAGGGGAAGGGGATGAGGGCAGCGGGGAGGCCACTGTCTGGCCCAGGGCAGCAGGGTGTTAAGCAGGGTACAGGGACAGGAGGCATCGCTTTGTCCTCTGTCACCGAGAAGATGGAGGATGTCCAAGTGGATGCTGCAGGTGTGGATGAATACACTTACATCCCTGATTCACGCAGTGTCACCATCACCCGTGGGAGCCTGGGCAGCACAGACAGGGACACCAGCTTCACCCAGATCTCTCCAGACAAGGATGATGAGGTCAACATCTTCATTGGGAGGGCCAACATCCGTGTGGGGGAGCAGGAAACCACCCAGCCTGGTGTCCCAGTGGGTAGCAAGGATGATGGCATCCCATCTGTGGAAACCAGCAGCCCCCTCTCCAGGGGTGGCAAGGATGATGGCATCTCATCTGTGGGAACCAGCAGCCCCTTCTCCAATGGTAGCAAGGATGATGGCATCCCGTCGGTGGGAACCAGCGTCCCTGTCCCCAGGCTGGATGTCACTGCAGCACCCAGGGGTGGAGAAGATGACAGCATCCCTGCCCGCAGGCAGCCTGAAAGACTGGCCACCACAGCCACCCCAACCCGTGGGGACAGCGTCACCAGCAGCATCAGGGATGGCCATCTCACTAGAGAGGACGCGGAAGCTGCCACCCCCATCGGTGCTGATAGAGTACTGGTAACCCCTGTCCCCTGGAGAGGCACTAGCGGTGGCATCACCGGCCCCACGGTGGCCAGCATCCATGGGAAAGATGAAGACGAGGTGAGAGGGGCAGAGGTCCAAGGGGAAGCCAGGCCGTGTGGCTACCACGACCCCCCGCCAGTGGGGTGACATGGAGGCCACTGTCACTGTCCCAGCCGAGGGGGCCAGCATCCGCCCGGCCACTACCGAGGGGGATGGCAGCACCACACTGGTGACAGGCAGCGGCCACGGGCACGGGGCAGGGCACAGCAGGGAGCGGGGAAGTGGGGACAGCCACCTCCCGACCCCCCCGTGGGGAGGCACGGCCCGGGTCAGGGATCAGGGTCCATCCAGGGGGAGCAGGGCTGGACAAGACACCCAGGACGGACAAAGCACCATCTCCAAGTGGGAAGCCCAGCAGCGGGGACCAGACAAGTGTCGGCGGCTATGATGGCGGCGCGGGGGGCAGGTCGCACGCCACCGAAGCAGCGGCCAGCCCCGCTCCTCAGGCAGGGCAGGACACGGGCAGCATGGCGGCAGCAGGGGGCCGGGAGCGGGGCAGGGGCAGCGGGATGGCAGCGCCGGGGGCCAGGCCCCACGGCAGGAGGCAGGGGCCCGGGGCGCCGGGCACCATGGCCACGCTGGGCCGCAGCCGGCAGCTGGACCAGGTGAAACGCCCCGACGAGCTCCACGTCCGCGAGCGGGCCTTCTACAGCCTGGGCGGGGCGGGCGGCGGTTCCCACGGCCCCTACCCCGGCCTGGTCAGCGCCCACAGCAGCCAGTCCTCCGAGGGGGACGGGGGCAGCCACAGCGAGAGCGGGCAGACGGGACTGCAGCCCTCAGGGTGGGGGGCCCCCGGGTACCCCCAAGGCCGCTGGATGTGAGGCGCGGCCGCCATCCACCCCGGCAGGCTCCAGCGGTGCTGGGGGTCCCACACGCCGCCTTTCCCCGCTGCGGGCTCTGCTCTTGCCTCGGTGAGGGGCGGGTTGTTCCACGGTGCTTCACAGCCCAGGAGGCAAGAATCACTGGTTCATGCGATCTGCTGTTCAGCCGGGGGAGGCTGCAGGTGGCACGGCAGCAGGAATGCCCGGAGTGCTGCGCCACACGGCCAGGAGCAGCAGCCATGCTACACGGCATAGGGTAGCGGTGTTCGTGCACTGAAGCCAAGCAAGTAAAGAAGCAGTGAGAAAAAGCCTCTGTCCTCGCGGTTTCACTTCCAGCCTACTGGAGAAATAAAGGCATTTCTGTACCTGAGGACCTGCTGGCTCTGGTGTTTGTAAGGGGGCTTGAGGCAGTCACTCTGCCACAAGCAGTGTCCTGGGGGTGGGCCGGTCGCTGGGCATAAGGACAGCACATCCCTGGCCCTGCCATCTCCTGTGGGGCCGCAATGTGGCCAACAAGCCCCACACATCCCTCCCTTGGGTTATCAAAGCCTGCCAGATCCAAGCCCCTCTGGGCTTGTTAGGGAGGCTCACAGAGCATCCTCCCCCTCTGTTCATCCAGCAAGAATCCCCACCATGCCCTCCTGGTGCTACATTTCCTGGCCACACCATCCTTCCAGGAGCACCATGACGCTCTGGCTGTGCCACCGCCATTCCTGCCGCTGGCCCCTGCACACAGGCTGGGCTTCGACACGCTGGAGCCATGCTAGCAGTGCTGCCAAAAGGTAACCACGGGTTATGCAATGGCAGGTTGCTTTTTCTGGTTGAGAATATGCCGAAACAGGCGTGTTCAGCACTGTGCCAGAGCGAACAGCCCAGTGGGAGAGGTGTTGGGCCTCCTGGGGAGAGGGGACTCACCACCAGCGCTGTGCCCATGCAGAGAGCAGCCAGGAGCAGCCACAGTGTCAGTGAAGTACCCACAGAGTGCCTGCTCCCCTGCCCTCTGCACACCAGGGAAGTGGCAGATCCTGTTATGGCACACAGAATCACAGGGTGGTTTGGGTTGGAAGGGACCTTAAAGATCATCTAGTTCCAACTCCCCTGACACGGGCAGGGATGCCACCCTCTAGACAGCACGTTGCTCAAAGCCCCATCCAACCTAGCCTGGAATGCTTCCAGGGATGGAACATCCATAGCTTCTTGTAGCAACTTGGTACTTAGGGAGTTTGCAAGCCTGGTGTAGTACCCAGGCCCCTCCATCCTCAGTCCTGACCACACCCTTGTCCAAAGGAGTAAGCAACATCCTTAAGCAAGGGTTGGGCACCATCTAGTGGAATGAAAATCCTGTTGCTGGGAATGTTTTTTGCCCTTTGAATGATGCTGGCGTGGGCATTGCTGCTGCCTTGTTCCACTGCTTCCCCTTGGTGCCAGGGAGCCCTGCCTGAATGGTGAGCTCAGGTATAAAACTGGCTAGTTAAAGTATAAATGGCATACATTTATAAAACAGCATTACCTCCTTGCACAGTCGCTGATAAAGCTCCTGGAATTTTTGTGCTGTGACTCAGGCTCTACATCTGGGAGAATATATTTTGGGATGCTCACCCTGAGCCCCCTGCTCAGCACCACAATGTTGCCTGGCCCTGCCCTTTCAAAAGTCACCTGCCAAATAGCACAAGCGGCCACTGAACATAAAACCTGCAAGTTTCCCTAGGTAAGGCTTTTGCCAGAGTATTGGAGTTGATTTTTCCTTGCAGTGAAGGGTGAGGAGATGGGCTGGCAGGGTGGGGGTTGGCAGGGTGACACTGCCCACCCCTCATGCTCAAACACATGTTTTTGAGGAAAAAATTACTTTAGACTTTTAACAAATATACATTTACACTGTGTTCCTTGTGTTTTAGTTTTTTGGTTTGGTTTGGTTTTTTTTTTAATCAAGGTCAGTAGTAATTTATCTACAAGTGTTTCTTCATGCTGGGACAGCAGAGACTGAAGTGATGTAGGGTCTTTCATCTCACCCTGTAAGTGTGTGAACCCAAGTGAAGAATGATAGGTACTATCTGAGGGTACAGAAAAAATAAATTTTCCCTAAAAATCCCAGCTATTCTTATGAATGCTAACTGTGTTCATGTGGCCAGGCAAGTATGGGTACACACTGCTGCTCCAATGGTGCCCTCCCCATTGTAACACCATGGTTTTTCAGAAGAGGGCAAAAGCAGACAGCCAGAGGGAGCAGCTGAAACCAGCACTTCTCAAAAGAGAAGGAGCATGGCTACAGGACAATGACAACTTTCCTCCTCACTTGCTGTAGTTACTCAGTGAGACCCTTCTTCATCCCACACCAAAGAGAGGGACTGACAGGGACTGAAATACTGTGTACAACCCCAGCAAACTCTTCCTCCCAGTGCTCGACCTTCCTGCTCCTGAGCTGGCAACCAGGGTGACTGCAGGGGGCCTGAGCACATCAGGTTTTTGGAGGATGGAAGATGCCCCAAAGCCTACATCCTTTGCCAAGAGAAGCACTTATTGCCATTGAGGTGGTGCAAAGCAGACCCAGCAATAAGAAACTGGGGTTTTATTTCTGCAGAACAATGCACACAGTACTGCCTATCATCAAGGAGGTTTGAAAACCCAGCACTCATGGACCAGGGGCTGAGGAACATCCCTGTATCCAGCAGGGCTGGGATGGGTTTGCTGCTGCTCTCAGCAGCACCAGCCAAACCATTTAAATAAATGCAGGTCCAGTGGTAGACTGGCTACAAGGAAAAGTGATTTTTATTTCACTTTTCCTGCTGTGTTGCCTTTTAAAGCAGAGCAGGGCTTCAAGAGGAAGGTGCTGTTCCCAGGAGCAGAGCAAATCTCCCAATCCCCTTGTGAAATGCTCAGTAGAGGAATAGTCAAACACCTGAAAAATTCAAGAGTTCAGAGACTTTAAATAAGAACCTAGTTGTTGGACTTACACCAGTTTAGAAAAGAAACCCAACCTAACACCAAAAATTCTCTTTATTTAGATTTAAGTTCTGTTTACTAGGGATTAAAATTAAAACAGACTCATGCAAGTATTCAGCCATAGACTAAAACACATGGAGGAGAAGAGAAGCTGTGGATGTCCCTGCACACCCTGCTGCCGTGGATGGGTGTCCCTGCCTGTGGCAGGAGATGGGAACCAGCTGGTATTTAAGGTCCCTTCCACAGCAAAGCCTCCTGGGGCACCAGGAGGGTGCAAGGGGGCAACAGGGGTTCTGCTGCCGTTAATGGAATGTTGCCACAGCCAGACCGTTGCCACTGGGATTCCACCCCAGGCAACCTGGGGTCTGTTAAGGCAGTTGATGGATCCTCTGCAGGGAAGCAGACACAAAGTGTCTCTCTGCTCCGTGTGTGTCCATCTTCTCCATCCCTGGTGGGAGCAGAAGGTGATTTGCTGACATTTATGAGAAAAACTCTTGACTGACTACACGGGTGAGTGTAGGTTATTTCTGAAAAGGTTTCTGGTGCCAAGGGGATGCTCTGGGCTTCGGCCCAGCTTCAGGTGTCTAAGGTTCCAATCCTGAACTTGTATAGAAATGATGTCCAGGTCTCTACTGAATCTGTACAGAAATGGTGTTCAGTTCTGTACTGAACTCATACAGAAACTGGTGTACAATTCTCTACTGAACTTATACAGAATTGGTGTCCAGTTCTTTACTGAATTTGTACAGAAACTGGTGTTCAGTTTTCTACTGAACTTGTACAAAAACTGGTGTTCAGTTCTCTACAAAACTCTTACAGAACTGATGTGCAATTCTTGACTGAACTTGTACAGAATTAGTGTTCAGTTCTCTACTGAACTTTTACAGAAAAGGTGTTCAGTTCTCTACTGAACTTTTACAGAACTGGTGTAGAATTATCTACTGAACTTGTACAGTATTTATATTCAGTTCTTTACTGAACTTTTATAGAAGCTGGTGGCTTGGGGATGGGAAACCTAGAGCACGGATGATATTTAAGAGAATGAATATTCCAGATAATCTCCTCTCTTGTCTTCTGGTAGGTTTGGAAGAACATTGTTCTCTGATCCCTAGAAGTCAGGGTTTTGTAGCAGTTTGCTACCTAAAGGAGTCTAAGGCATCAATTGCTGCAGCCTCTCTGACATTCCTTCTCCGGTGCCTGTCCTGCTTACTCTTCCAGTGGGAAACACCATGAGCACTGTGAGTACTGTGCTACTCAATGAAAATCTAAAACACATTGTCTGGAGTACTTCCAGAAAGGCTTGAAAGAGTGTGCAACAAATGCACGGGAACAGAAGCCTATCAAGACTTCATGTAGCTTCATGTTTTGGGAGATGGAAGATTTTGAATCTCTCTGGGTGCTAGCAATATTTCAGAAATGCTTACAGTGTGATCAATGACCTGAGAAAATTGTGAAGTAGTCTCCTCATTTGCAAACCTTTGGGATATGCTTTTTCTTGGTGAGACAGCTGGTAAGAGATCGGGGGGACTCCTTTTCCTTGATGCCATGAACTCAGGGAGGAATGCCCCACACCATATGATGCATATTCCAGCCTTTGCATGAGTGTTTTCTGTCCCCTTTCATTGGTGTTGCCAAGATGGCGGGCACGTTGCCCTTCTCCCACAGAAAATTAGAAGGCTTTGCTCCCTCCCAGGATCAGCGAAAGCGCCATGGAGAAGCCGCTGATTCTGGTCAAGCTGAGAAACGGAGCAGGCTGCAGGCTCCCAGCACAAGTGGAGCTCCAGAGACAGAGCCAGTAGACTTCACAGAAAGTGGTACACTTCCTTTTGAGCTTGGCAAGGACAAAAACTGCTTCTGGGGGGCTGGGGTTCCAGGCAAATGTGTGCATTTGCCAGTCTCCAGGTGCTTTAGTGGGGAGGAAGGGAAATCTGGGATTTTAGGAAGTGCCTGGTGTGGCATCTGTAAACAGCAAGGCTCCTGACAAGCACAGGGGTTTGTTCCTGAGCTGCAATACATTTGCACTAGTGGACATGAACTGTGTAGCCAAGGTCCAAGTGCTGCTCAAACAGCTGAATGTCTGCTCTGAGCAGCTGGCAGTTGCCACAGCAGTCACTGCACAGGGTGGCAAACTAAGTTTGGGATCTCCCAGCTGGGAAGCAGATAAGAAAAATTTGTCATTAGTTGTTTTCCATCCCTCAAGGGAACATGTACAATATGCTACTGTAAAATCAGGATACCTGCTATGATTCCAGCTTCGATTTGGGTATTTTTTCCTATGTCATAAATATTCCCCTGTGTTAGATTAATCTTATGTTGGTGTGTACCTTCTGCAAGCTGCTGTCATCCAACAGAACTGTGTGAGGAGCTCAGCCACTCTTTCTTGCAGAGGACAGGGCTGGAAAAGCTCTTGTGTGGACTGTTGAGAGCAAAGATGAAGTGAAATGTTGGACACATTTGTGAAAAGACCCAGGGCAGAGATAAATTCTACCTCAGCCTTTTCCTCTGGGGCTGCCCTTTTCATTCCTCTATAATTGATGATATTGATTCTAACATTCTGGTTTTCAGATGGTGGGGCATTCATTGTTGTCACAATTGACTCCTCTGACTCTGAAGACAGCGATCTAACAGGCAATGATTCTGGCAGTGTTGTGGTAAGTAGTGAATGACACACTTCTCTCCATCTCACAGCCCAATTAGTTTTCTCTTTGTGCTGCCAGGCCTGTCTGCTGGCATCCAAATATTCAGTCTGACATTCAGGGCTGAAATAGAACTCTGACTTACCTACTTTAGGCTTAGGTTAACTTTAGTTAACCCCAAATGCATCTGTGAGTGCAGCAGCATCTCTGAGTATCACTTGCAGAGAGTGGAAGAGTAATTTAAAAGACCTTGTTGCTCCAACACTTGGGGAGAATGTGTAGCAATCATGGGTAATGGAACAGAAGGAGCCAATTAAAAGCTGAAGCTGTTCTAGAGATACCCAAGATATAGGCCATTGATTTAAAGAAAAAGGAAAGAAGCCTTTGGCTTTCCAAATATGAAGTGTTTAAGCTGCAACATTGGTTTGAGGTACTTCTGTCACTGAGGTATCAAGCAAAACTGTAGCTGGCTGGGGCACAAATTGTTTATTACTTCAAGAACTATTACAAGTTTATTAATTCTGTTCAATTTATTACTCCAAGATGTATTTTACAAAGATCCAGCCACCAGGGTAGTTTATCCCTTGAGTTTTGGGTAGCCACTGCTGCTGTGCAAAGCAGAAACACACAGCAGTGATGCTGGAAAAGGCCTTGAACTTTATGGGAGAATCTGCATGACCCAGCTCCAATTCTGCAAAAATTAAAGTGGGGATGGGTTGGACTTTTTTCTTAAGCAGCTGCTCATCTCATACAAAGACTTTATGGCCATCTTCCAATTTGTGTAAAAAGAGGGAAAGAAACACTTCCAGCCTAAATCAAATAAGGGAACTGAAACAGAGGAGCAGGGTGGAAGGTGTTCATGTGATTCCTAAGTTACCTCTGTTTCTTACCTATTCTAGCAGCTGGAGCAAAACCAGCAGCACACACCTGTGTCCAGAGCAGCAGATGATGCTTCACAGCTACTGGCAAATGATGAAGAGGAAGGAAGAAACAGCAATAGGTATGTGAGAGAGAGTGTCTCTCTAAAGTCTGGTTTCTGTCATAGGGTACAAAATGTCTTTAAACAAATTTTGGGCTCTTTGTGATATTATGGCCTAGAATATAGTAGCCTATCTGGAAGAGAACTACTTAAAAAATTTAAAAAGAAGAAATCCTAGCAAAATTTGACAGAAATTTTTCTTCTCTGTTCATGAAATCTTTAATGAGTGTGTCTTACATAATTGCTTGAGATGAGCTGAAATGCTTGCAGTACATAAGAGTTTTTGGAATGATTGTGTTGCTGGGATGGGGTATTGCTAAGTCAGAGTAGGGGATGTTTTAATTTCTGACATTCTATGTCTCAGTAACCCTTTCTGTGTGCTGAAAGTCATGGCTGCATGTTCTTTCTGGTCATGTTCTCTCTAGTGCATGGTCATCAGATACTCTCAGCTCTCCAAACTCGGTGGATGAGTACTTAGAGGTAAGGATCCATGTATTGCCATCATTTCTGTTTTGTGGGAGGGGGATTTTGGGCAGAGAGGGAACTGCACAGCTCAGCTGGCCAGTGTGGGATGCTGTGGGCAGCTGGCCTGAAGCACAGCTCTGGCTTTGAAGCTCCAAGCTCGTCCCTGCAAGTCACTTCTTGCTGGTGCATCCAGAGGGGGAAAGTCCAGCCAAGGTGGCACTGGCAGATGTGTGCCAGATTCTTCTAGCAGCTGCTGCCAGCTTGCAGATGTTTGAGTTGTATTTGCCTGGTGCCCACAGAGCAGCAAACTGGAATTCTTTCATCCCAATCCCTGTTCAGGTTTTTTTTTTTTTTTTCCTTCTTTTCTTCAGTTCATCTAATATGAATTTTCCTGTTTGGGAAAAATTGAGGGAGAAAAAACCTCCTCCAGTCAAAATCCAGTTTGGAAACCAAAATGGGAGGAGGGAGGAAGGTTTTCAGATGGTTCTGAAGCTGCCTCTCTTTCTATCCTGTTCCAGCAGTAGGAGGAGAACCAGCAGCAGCTTCTTATTTGTTTATGGGCAGCAGCAACTTTTAATGTTCTTAACCAAAATTAGAGAGTGATAGCCTAACATGCTTCATCTCATCTGTTGTAACTGCTTGGCTGAGCTGGTGTTAGTATGTAACACCAGGGCTGCACACCAAAGTCTAATTGTATTTTCTTTTTTCTCTCTCCCCATATGCACTGATGCAAGCTTATTGAAGGTGAGTTTACATTTTAAAGTTGATAATGGGATTGTTATAAATATAATCATTAGTTTTTCTGTGTCCTTTTCAACCACCTCTATCAGCAGGGATTGAAACTACATTTAGCAAAAGGCAAAGAACAGTGCTAAAGCCTCTGGCTAAAGAATGGAGCCCATCTGTGTCTGGTAGCTGCTATGGAAAACAGTGGAAAATCTCCACAACAGAAGTTGTTGCTCAATGCTTATGCAGGAAAGAAGTTTAATTTGGTGACATTTTCTGTAATTTCAATTGATTAGTGCTTGATTATTCTTACATGGACATGGCAGTTGCAGAGATCATTGTTGCATGTATATTCTAAGAATTAAAAAGCAAACACCCTTTGGGTGTTACCAGGCCATTAAAAATGTGTCTCCTTTGAACTGTATGTGTTATAATTTTCAAGTGACCTTAACACCATAGGACCCCAGCAGACTCTGTTAGTAAGAATTGTGGAAGGGAGCTTCCCTGTATTAGGCAGATTTGTTAACTCTGTGGAATGTAGGACACTGAGACTCTCTCAAGTAACATTTTTAGCTGTTTGTAGAGTGAATAGAAGAAATGTTTTGGGTTGGTCTGTAGCAGAATATTCACAATGTGTGGAAGGGTTCAACCTCAATGTTTAGGGGAACTAGTTTCTTTAAGATTGCTTTTAACTCAGCTGAATAGGGTCCATTTCAAATAGGAACCATTGCAGACTATTTATAATAACTTATTTAAAGGGTAGTTCCAAAGAGAGAGGGTAAAGAATAGATGTAACTTTTTGAATTTAAATTGCAGGGTATGAACAACAAAGAAGCCAGTTGCTGTTGGACAACCCTGTCCTGAATGATGATGATGAGGAAGATGAAGCAACAGATAATGATGTGTCTGTGACTGATTCAGCATCTGAAGAAGGGGATTCAACAGAAGATGAAACTGAAAGTTCAGAGTATGTATGCCTCAAGACCTACCACACACTGAGTTTTGCTTTTTGTTTTTCATACAGACAGGACCAGGTTTTACTGCTGTGGCCTGGCTTACCTTTGAAACCTTCACTTACTCTACTTATTTCCCTCTTTCAATGACAACCACAGCCCATGCTGCATGATGATCAAATGATACCATTTTTACTTTAGGAGAGGAAGGCAGCCCAAGGCAGATGGAAAGCTTTGCACACAAAAGTTTAGGGGTGATTAGGCACAGGCCATAGTTCACAATGCATTCCATTTTCTTTTCATGCCAGGCTCTAGTGGGTAAGGAAATTATTTCATTGGTATTGATGGCTTGGCAGCAGCTGGACATCTTCTGTGCAGGCTTTAATAAAGCTGGTGTGATTTGGATTACTGAAAGGTAATATAGGAGAGAACTTAATATAAAAGAGGCATAATTTTTCCCTTCAATCTCAAGCTTCTCTGTTACAGCATGCCTTCCTGCTCTGTTTAGGTGAGGCTGGGAGACCCACACTCAGTATTACACAGAGCAAACTGAGGGTTAAGGACATGCAGGGCTCCCCAAAGGCAGCGTGTCATGGGTGCTCAGTGCAGAGTTTACATGGCATTTTAGGTGCCATGACCCCCATGTGTGGTGACATAAACAGCCACATGTTCTCTCTGGTTCTGTTCTCTCTAGTTCTTGGCCAGCGGGTACTATTAGGTGTCCGATCTGCATGGATTATTACCCACAGGTAAGGACCCACCTGTGCTCATCTTTCCAGCTTGGTGGGAGGGGAATGGGGCAGAAGGGGAGCTGCACAACCCAGCTGGTTGATTGGGATGCTGTGGGAGGCTGGTTTGAAGCACAGACCTTGCTTTGGGGCTCTAAAGGTTATTTCTTGTTGGTGTAGAGGGAGAAGCCCTTGCCCAGGAGGCACTGCTAGACCAACCTGTTCCCATTATTCAGCAGTAACTGGTAGATTGCAGACACTCCTGTAAAGCAGCAAACTCAAATTCTTTCCTGTTGTGATTTCCTTTCCTCTAGATTGTGCAAGGAGGACGATTGATTTTGTCAACACTGTGTGGCCATGTTTTCTGCAGCCGGTGCCTGCCTTTGGCCCTTCGGACTGCCGGGTTTTGCCCAACCTGCAAGACACGTCTCACTCGAGGACAATACCATCCCATTTATATATAAGTTCTTTTATTTTTCAAGACAGTCTAAGATGGATTGTCAGATACTTACCTATCAGGGGGATAGGTATTTTTCTATGTGTATGTAGTTTTTATTGTATAAGGTTCTGTTTTCCCTGAATTTTTCATTAATAAATTTTAATTGATTGAAATATAATCAAGTCTGCTCATCTATGTTGGATTCTGCTGGTAGACAGAGATTTCTTTTAACAGGTGGAAATAAACCCCTTGTTTTGATCAGTCAGAAGTGCTTGTTCTTTTCATAATTGATTCAATATAATTGCTTATTACAACTGCTTCAATATTGCTTCAGGACCAGTGCACTATACTTCTAGTTGTAGCTACCTACTGTGCTATGAATAATTCTCTAAAGCCCTTTTTTTCAATGTCATTATTGCAACCAATTTAAATGAATCATCCATTTTATTTTTATGAGTATATTTGGTTTGCCATCCTTATTGCTGCTGGACAAAGTTGGATAAAGGCTGAATTACACCTCTATAATCCTTTGGACATAAACCATTGACAAAGAGTGGGACCAAGATTGGATCCCAGACCGGGACTAGGCTCCTCTTTGAGGAGTTCAAAGAGCAAGGGGCTTCTTTCCACATCTGGTGACTTAAGGGAGGGCTTCTCTAATAAACTCTGTCTGAAGCTCCCACTCTGCCTGTGACACAGGTGCCAAACCCCGGTGTTGTCCCAGGTATCTCAGAGCCCACAGCAGCTGTGAACAACCCTTCACACCTGTGTTTCACCTCTGGGAAGATGTGCTGGAGAAGCCTGCTGGCCACAGATCTTACTTGAGCCACTCCTCCCACCAGAAACTTGATCCAAGGACAATTTCTGGGCATGCAAAGTAGACGTTTGAGGAGGGATGGCAGCCCGACTTGGCTGGCTTTGTAAATAAACACCAGAGGTGTGTAATGCAATAGCACATATACTTGGCTCCAGCTGGGCTGTTTCTCTATAGTGTGTTGTTTTTGGTGTTCTAGATCAGAAATCTGTAGGTTTGTTTTTGTAGCAGCCACTCAACCACTAAACTGCTTAACCTTCTCCGCAGTCAGCGTCTCGGAAAAGCCAAACACAAGCAGGTTGGGCTGCATGAAAACACCAGCAGCAGACTGGCCTGAGAGCCAAAGGAAAGCTGTAATTTACTGGAAGGGAAGGTCCTCTTTAAATTTACAGAAAAGAGCATATATAGAAACCTAACAAAAGCATGCAATGATTGTCTGGCAAGGACAGGCGATGCTGCTATGAGAAGTGGTGATGTGGATCAGCTGTCAGATGTTAAACACATTTTATCTTGGCCAGGTCATAATCCCACATCCTTGATGAGGAGCATCTCTTCCTACTACTAAAACTGCAGAGATGCTGTAAGAAAAGCAAAAGCTCAGCTTGGGTTGAAGTTGGCCAAAGATGTTGAAAACTGCCAGGAAGGGTTCTTTAGATACATAAACAACAGGCAGAAACCTTAGGGAAATATTGGCCCAGTGTTAAAAAGGAGAGGTGAGTTAATCACAGCAACACTGGAAAGGCAGAGGTTCTCAACATTTCTTAACCTCTGTCTTTGCCAGCACTGCTGCTCTCCACCTTGGATTGAGAAATTGGATAAAATAGTTCCAGTTGGCATGTATTTAAGTGGAGTCCTGATGGCAGTGTAGGCTGCACATGCCAGCAATAACAGGGACACCCTTAGGGAAGCTATGGAAATTCAGAGCACTGCAGGAGCACCAGGATTGTGCCACAAACAGCAGTTAACACTAAATGTTTTGTGCAGATCACACCAAGCTTTAAGGCAGGGCTTACAAGGCAGATTTCTTGGGGATAATATATTAATTGAGCAATCAAGCTCATGAGAGCAGAGTTGATGCAGGAGCACAGACACTGCCAGACCTGCCCCAGCAGAAACCACTGCCACACTGTGCAGAAGGCTGTGGGGTGCTGGGGGGACAGGGGAGTTTAGGGCCATGCTCTTTCCCTCTGCTTGAGCTCTGCCTCTTGTTGAGCAGCTCAGCCTCATGGAGTGAATTCCACATCATTATTTTGCTTTCCCTCCCCCTTTTCCAGCCCAGTTTCTTCAGCTACCTGTGCTCCGAGCCTTCTCCCATCCCAGCCTTCTGGCTTTTCTGCCCTATTGGCATTTTCCTCTTCAACCCTTTTTTCCCACTGCTGTTTCTCCAGCCTTGCCTTTTCCACTATGCTTTTCCACCCTGGTGTTTCTTTTTTTCCTGCTCTGCCCTCTGTCAGTGCCCACCTCCTCTGCTCCAGCCTGAGTAAACTGGTGCTACCTCCTTGCTCTGACTGTCCAAAATTCTCAGCCAAATGGGGTTGAGGGACTCCTTAATGAAATTCCTTGGATATCAGTTTCGTGCAGTAGTCTCCTACTCATTGTATCTGGTTCTTTCATGCTCCCAAGCTTCATTTTATGCTTTTTGAAATGAGCCAGAACAGAAATGAAAGGAAGATGCTGTGGGGAAGGCTGTGGGGAAACAACAAGAGACCCAGTGCTGCCATGGCCTGGCATATCTTGGAGTTTCATTTGCTGCCTGGAAAATTTTTGCTTTTACTCCTGTTTATCATTAATGCATCTGAATAATGATCATTAATGCAAAGGAATGGTTCTTGCAGTGAAATAATCCCCTGTAACAAAGTAAATAACTGCTACACTGGTGATGAGAAAGTTGATGTTAAAGACCTGTAGGTTACTTGATACAGGTACTGACTCCACTTAGCAGGGCAAGGTTCATGCTGCAGCTAAGGAGGGACTTTCAGGATGAGTTTCCCTGGAAAAACTCCCTGGGTTTTGCAGACAGCTCCTGTGCCCAAAGGTTAAGGTAAATCACTAACAGGCAGGGATGTTAGGTGTAAATCACTAACAGGAGGGAGGGATGTTGGTCTCCAAGCTAATTGCCCAAAACTAAGCTGCTTGAGGTGAGTCACAATCAGATGATGATGATTTTGTCATCTCATTTGGACCCAGTGTCTGCTGTGGCCTCCCAGCTCTCATGGGTCACTGGAAACAATCTCTGACACATGCCTGGGAGCAAGATGGGATTTTCTGTGCGAGAACTGGGGAACAGTTGCTGTTCTCAGCACTTCCCAGCAATGAGTAAGTGCTCCTGGAAATGAACGGGTGTCAGGAAACTCTGCCTTTCTCTGACCTCCCTTTGTGCCCTCTCCCTTAGTCTGGGTGGGGTACTGAGTGTGTTTAAGGTGAGATGCTGTGACACACACGGTCTAACATGTTCTTGCCCTCTCCCAACAGAAGAGGATGTCTCCACTACCAATATCCACCCTGCAAACCTTTTACCTTCCTGTTTGCAGAGCCAGGAGTAGATTTTTAACAGGAATTATGCTATACCTTTGCTATTGCTTACTTAGTGCTGCCTGGCTCTGGGCCACTTAAAGCAGAAAGTCAAACCCCAGAAAAGAGCAAAGCATGGCTATGGTCACTGGAAAAACTAATCTGTGTCCTTCCTCCAAGCAGCTCAAACACTGCCCAGGCCTGGGTTTCCAGAGCTAGAGAAACCTTCCCATGGTTGGGAAGTGGAGGTGTTTATTGGGGTGTGGGTTTGTGTTTCTCCACATGGAGATGTGGAGGGAAGCTGCAGGGCGTTGGTGTCATCCGGAGGAGTTTTGAGGTGGGGGAGAAAATTTAATTCTCTCTGCACTGGCTGCTGCATCCGCTTCTGGAAGGGGAAAATCAAAGGGTTGATGCCCCACGGACTGAGGTCTGTGGCCAGGCACTGTCCTGGATCATCCTGTCTGCTCTGGCACACCTGGCAGGAAGGGAAGGTGCTAGTGGGTTTGGCACAGCAAGCTCTGCAGCACAATTAATCCCTGAAAGTCCTGCTTGTTTAAAGGCATGAATGCAGTCTAATAGTTCATGGCTAACTGGAAAATGACATTTAGTTAACAAGGTATGCATTAGGACACCAGTGAGATTAAATCACTTGATTTTTAATGGCGGCAATAAAACACTTCAGCCCCATGGTACAAAAGCCTCAGCAGCAGCTGGTGTTGGCCTTGGCTCTCTCCATGGTTTCAAAGACCATGCTTTCAGGGACACAGGGACACAGTGACACAGTGACACAGGGACACAGCTTCATGTCAGAGCCTTATCCAGGGTACTGTAGAGGGGCAAGGAAGGGGACCCCTTCCTAGGGATGCTGGGCTCAGGAGGCAGAGCAGTGCAGGGCTCTGGCACAGACTTGCTGTGTCAGACTCTTTTCAAAAGAGCTATTTTGCTTCTCTGGGTGTGCAGAAGAATTCCAGTAGCCATGAGGACCACAGAAAAGGTTTTTAAGGGTACAGAGATAGAAGAAATATAAAGGCACAGGTCAAAAGCTAACATTTTCAAGGGCAGATAAAGCCCTGAGGCTGTAAACAACTCAGTGTGGGTTGTACACAGCTGGCTGTGTATAGGTGACAGTCTAGAACAGTCTAGAACAGCTGCTGTGATGTGCCCTCCAGGAGATGAGGATCAGCTGGAAAAAAAAAGAGGTATTTGGCTTGTTTGCTTTCTCTTTGACCCTCCACTTCTGCTAACCAATCCCTGGGTGTGACTTGTATCAGAAGGACAATGGTGATGTTGTTTCTTTCTCTTTCTGCAGTTAGGATTTGTATTTCCAGAGCCTGCTGCAAGAGCAACTGATCTGTCAGCATGCCAGGCACAAGAGGGAGGTTTTGTCAAGGTATGTGGCATAGCTCACTCTGTTTGCCTCCCCTTCTTGCAGAAACCAAACAGGAATTACTTTCCAGTACAGTTTCTAGGAAAATGCTGATATAATTCAATTCAGTTCATATAAAAGCACTTACTGATAGATACGTGTGTTCTTCTATGCTATTGGATATTCCATATTTGTGTGCCTGAGAAATAATTTTATTTGGGGTTGTTCTGTCTTGCAGTGATGAGCTGTGCCTAAAGACCCCCCAGCAAGGCAAAGCTTGTACTGGACAGATGTGCTTCAGTGACTGGTGTGAGTTTCACTCCCTTTTTTTTATGAGTAGAGCACTGCTCAGGCTGGACCCTGCTCTCATTTCAGTGATTTGTTTGAGGGACACATTTATAACTGGTACCCAGGTGGACAATCAGCTGTTGATTGTAGCTTTGCATGCTGCCATCCAGTCACTTCTTCATGCCCTGAGTGGTCTATCCATCAAAACACACCTCTGGAGTTTAGAAACAAGGATGTTGTGCAGGACAGTGTCAAATGCTTTGAAAAAGATTATGTCAGTCACTCTTCCTTTATCCATCAATACTGTAATTCTGCTGTGGAATGCCACCAGATCTGCCAGGCATTTGCCCTTAGTGAAGCCACATTTGCTGTCACCAATCACCCTCCTCATTTTCCATGTGCTTTAGCACAGTTTCCAGGAGGATGTGCTCCAGGATCTTTCCAGGCACTGAAGGGGCACTGACTGGTCTGCAGTTCCTCAGGGTGCAAATTGTTGCCTGCTATTTCCCAGTGATTTATTCATTATCAGCCAGACCACCTGTGCTGCAGTGTCTTGTCTTATGGATGGAAGACAGAGTGTTCACTTTTATATTCCTGTAGTGAATGAAGAAGATAAGAGAGAAAGCAGCTGATGTTTTTTTGGCTCAAAAAGATTTATAGTAATGACTGTAGGGCCCAGACCCAAACAAGTTCTGTGAGCAAATGCCTACTTCTACTAGTGAGGGTTTGTTCTGGTGGAATGCAAATTTTCATTTATGTTTAATGATTGACCTGGTGTGGAGAGCAGGGGAAAGTAAACCATTTGTTATTTCAGTCCCCTGTTTCCTCTTGGATTATATGTTTTGCATGTGGGGACACGTTGCAGGGAATTGCCCATCTGGGTGAAGTGACCTCCAGCAGGAGGTGACTCAGCCCTGCTTCCCTGGGCTGCAGCCATCCATCCAGTCCCTCTGTGCCACACTCCACTGCTCTCAGCAGCTCCTGGGGCTCAGCATGTACAGGTTTAAGTGCTTTGCCACCTGAAGAGCAAGCACAAATACCCAGTGAAATATGAAGATTATGCCATGTTTGGCCAGGCTCTTAGCAAATGCTTTTGCAGAGGAAAGTCTGGCTCATTTCTTTGAAAGGATATTCCACACCCTCATCTGATTTGTGTGTGAGAAGGTGTATAGAATCATGGGGTAGTTTGGGTTGGAAGGCACCTTGAGGGCCATCTAATTCTGCCATGGGCAGGGACACCTTCCCCTAGACCAGATTGCTCAGAGCCCCATCCAACCTGGCCTTAAACACTTGCAGGAATGGGGCTTCCACAGTTTCTCTGGTCAACCTGTAAAGAATTTCTTCCTAGTATCCAATTTAAATCTGCCCTCTGTCAATTTAAAGCCATTCCCCCTTGTACAGTTAGTCTCCAGATTTCTTGTAGGCTCCTCTCAGGTATTGAAAGGCAGTAGATTTGTCAGAACTGAGGCATTTTTATGTAAGTTTTAACACAGCTCTGTCTGAAATCAGGGTTTGCATTGTCACACCGGATCACAAAGCATGTGCATGTTCTGGCACGTGTTCAGCCTTCAGAAAACTGCATTTATAGATTGGGGGAAACAAGTTTCTTTGGGTGAGCTGACTGTCATTATAGGTTATGGCAGCCCTTCCCAGACCACTGGCTTAAACAGGAAGGGAGAGAGACGTCTGCCCTGTCTTCAGTTTGACAAACCAAACTCGTCACCGTATTTTGCTGCACAAAACCATCACCCAAAATAACCCCATTCTCCTGTGTGTTGGTTTATATTTGCAATTACACTTTGCAACAGGAAGAAAACGATGTTAATTACATTTCACAGAAGAAACATTCCTCTTGTGCTTTCCTAGAGTGCCTGTAGGGAGATTGCTATGTCGAAATAAAAACCCAAACAAATAAACCAATAGCTGTTTTCATTGGAGAGCTCAATTTCCGCCTTGCTGCTTATTAGAGCAGGGCCTGAGCCCACGAGGAGATTTTCTGGAGAGCTGGAAAACCTGCCCAAGAATTGCTCCTGCTAGGCACAGGCCCTCCATGATAACCAGGTGTTCTTAGCAAGTTAGGAAAAGCTTTTGCAGAGCAAAGAGCAATGAGAGTGCATTGTACTGTAATAAGAAAGGAATGGAGAAATATTCTCACTTTTAAAAATTTTTTAATACCCATGTGCTTCTAATCCATTTTACATCAGTGGTTCAGCTACTTTGACATCTTGCTGTCTTTCAGAGTTGATCACTGGGAAAATAAATATTATTTCCAGGAAGCCAGGAGGTGTACATGGAGCCTAATGGAGCTGGGGAAGCTCCTGCTTCCCTAGAAGTCACAGTCAGGTTTGCCATACAGTGAGCTAGACTTCTTGGGCAGCAAAATCTGAAACTGGAGCAGGGTGAGAAGCCAGTGCTCTGGGGAGGCTTTCCCAGCTATGAGCATAAGGGTGCTGGCAAAACCTCACCAGCATTGCCATCAGGCTTATCTCTGTTAAAATCAGAATATAATTTGTCAATCCCAGGGTCTGGAATAGAACTGATAATTGTGAGCAAGGCTGCTGTGTTTATACATGGTTGAAATGTGTAAATGGCTGGAATAATCTCTTCTCTGGCCACAAAAAACAAGGGGAAAGCCAAAGGCCTGTGCATGATTTAATTCTTAGTGGTAGTGCTCATCAATGTGACTGTATGGAAAGTGGCTTTAACACAGAACAACCCCAGTGCAGGAGGAAAAACTGCATTTGGCCAAATGCAAGCTGATAAGCTCAGTAGTATGTAAAGTTTGTCCTTCACTCTGATATGTGCAGGGGGATCAGAGTAAATGTTGCCTATTTAAGCTTTAAAATCCACAGCTGCTCATCTTCTGGTTTGTATCATCTGTGCACTGTGGTAATTGACTCTTGTAGTCTGTCTGTATTACCAGCTCAGGCCTGGGGGAGTTGTCATCTTTCCAGGAAAGTCTGACCTGGACCCCTGATAGCCCCTTGTCACGGTCCGCCCAATTCAAGAGCCAGTCGCGACTGTTTCTTTTATGGATCTTAGAGTGCAAAAGACACAGCAAGGGACAAAACCAGTTTACTTCTACAGAAATGCACTTTATTTAGTGCCAACCAAAAATGCGATAGTGGGACAGAGGGTGGGGGGGGGGGTCAGGATTATAGCTACCAAGACGGGCAGACGAATCCTCGTGGAGTCGGCCGGTAGGTATCTGTTGCCGTCTGGGGAGATCTCGGGGGTCTCCTTTGCGAAAGTCACTTTTATAGTCCTTTCCCAAAGCGAGTGGCTTCTGGCCAAAAGGTGGGAAGATTTATGGACTATTGTATGTGGAGTTCGTTACACGGGGAACAGGTGGAAACAGGACGCTTCAAGGCATATCAGACCACCTTTGTCGTCATGAACACATGCGGGTCAGCCCATACTGACCAGTCCATTGTCTTTCATCTGTGGGAGCTTGTTGTGTAAACTCCCCATGACTAGTTGTCATGAGAAACCAGTCCTGGTAGGCATCACCTGCGTAACAGTCACTTGGCGTTCCTCCCAACCCTGGGCAGTGCAGGCCTCAGGCGAGGGTCGTTGGGCAGAAACAGACGAGAGGCTCAGACGGACTCTCACACCCCTGCAGCTGTTCCAACATGGAACAGGGGAGAGCACAGGTTTGCCTTTGCCCCCTTTAATTGCTAAGCTGGGAGGAATCAGGCTAATTTGGCAGCAGGCCTTGTGTTGGTAAAAGAGGAGTAACCCTGCTGCCTCAAGCCTCAGTTTGCAGCATCTGTGCAGCCCAGGTGACTAAAAGAGCCTCTGCCTTTCCCTGCCTCCCATGTGCAGTGGTGAGCACTCTCTGTGAGAGTGGTGAGCTGCTCCTCACTGAAATCTGTAGGGAAGACTTCCTGCTGGAGAAAGAGATTTAAAACCTACAGCAAATGAGTGCAATTACTTGGCTGGTTTTAATTTTTTGTTTTGTTTTCTGTTGTGCCTCTGTATTTTTCTTGGTATCCATGGAGATAAAGATGGGAAATTATGGTGTTAAGAGACATGCTAGTATGAATAGAGTTCAGAGTGAGCTTTTAGCATCTCTGAGGCATCTATGCCTCATCTCATTTGTTAACAGCATTAAGCCAGGAAATGATAAACAAAATGAGCAAATTATTTTTACTTTAAAAAGATTTAGAGTGGGCTGCCATTAAAAAAAAATACTGTTAATAGTCTACTCAATAACAGGACTTGATAACTATTTGATCTCTAAGAGAAAGCTTGTGCCCATACAACAGCTTTGCAAGACCAGAGCCATAATTAACATTATTTCTGCAGAAAATTATTGAAGTCATGTGGCATAACATCAGTGTGGGATGGGCAGGTATGGTAGACATAAAGGTAAATGAAAGGCTACTTTTAAAAATCTTGCTATGGTAGTTTGCATTCCTTATTATTTTGATGCTACTTTTTCTTAACTATTATTGGAAAATCTACATTATTCCTATCATCTTTAGGCCCCAGACAAGCCACTGAGGGTGCCTTGTAGCTTGCCTGTGAAGCAGCAGTGTTACACCCCAGCAATGACACTGCTGGCACTGCCCAAAAGAGAGTCATAGATAATATTCCCTGGACAACCCATCTTTTATCACCCTTGCTCTGAGACTTGGTCCTGCCTTTCCTCTTGTAAAAATCTGTGTTCAATGGGGCTGCAGCTGTGTCACTCTGCTCTGTCTCTCAGGAGAGCAGCTGCCTAGAATACAGGTAGGATGAATGACTCTGCTGAGCTGAAAGATTGGAAGGTGTACATACAAATTCCCAGTGTATCAGCCTGGCTTCTTTGCCTGGAGGAGAGGAAAAGAGACCTCAATGACCGTGAATATTTGTTGAAATTCAACAAATTTCTGTCCTTCCTCTTTCTGACTTTACTTAAGCCTGAATCAGAAGACTAGGGATAATCTCTCTGGGACTTTCTGTGATCCAGCACACTGGTTTGCTGGTGATTTTTTAGGAGGGGGGTTTAGGGAGCCTGGATTCTGTAGCTGTGTAATATGGCCTTGCAGAGCAGAGGTAGGATGTGTTAGGGATGTGGGAACTCTGTGGGATGTGACTGCATCAGTGCCAGTGAAGGTACAGGTGCCAGAATTCCTTCAGTGCTCCCTTCAGGGACTGGGTGCATACAAAATGCTTTTCAGCCCTGTAGAGGGCACAGAGTTATCTGTGACAACCTGCCCCCTGAGATCTGTGCTCTCCAGCCTGGCTCAGTCCATGTGCCACTGAGGTGAGACCAGCTCAGCTCCAACCAGCAGCTGAACTTCCTCCTTTTGCTAATCGATTGCTGGGGTGGGATCCAGTCTGTGTTTCAGCAGCAGCTATTTTGGGTACAGCAGATCAAGTTTCTCCATACAGAATGGATGTTGCTTCCCAAAATTGCCTGTCATCATCTGTGTTCACATTTTCCATGGGTGAGAAGTCATTTGACTTCTTTGTGATAAACAAGACTCAGAGAGCAAAATAGCAGTGCTGGCTTGTTATTTATTGACTGCTAATATTCTTCCTAATGCAAAGAGCTCTGATGCTTCTCAGGAGTCAGTTGCCCTGTCAGCTGCCCCTTCTTCTTGTCTGCTTCAGATCCTGCTGCTTCACTCAGTGCCTTTCCTTTCCTCTAGTTAATGTATAGCTGCAGTTTGCATCCTGCTTTGTGTCCATATGCCAACCACAGTTTGCCATTTATTCTGCCAAATTTATAGCTACACACTCAACCAATAATCTGTCTAGGTAGCCAGTATGAATTATGTGCAAAATGTTATTTCCTGAATCTGGATGTGATTATCTCTCAGCTGTGTGTTTCCAAAAGAACAGCTCCCTTCCACTCCCTTCCAAAGAGAGCTAGTGAGCAAGGAGGGAGAGCAGGGATTTGCCAAATGTGTTTCTGCTTCTGTGTTTAATGAAACAAAACCCTTTTACTTTTTCCCAGACACCTGTACCTGAGCTAATCAGTCTATCAATTTATCCTATTTTCTTTTAAAATTATGCATTAAGAAAACATCCTCTTAGATTTGTTGATGACAATACCTGTTGGATATGAGCTATTACTTCATATTTCATTAAAAAAACCTTTTCAAGTTTAAAAAATGTTAGTATACAGAACACAAGAAGAAATTGCTGTGTCTGAATGATGTTCTCTATTGGCACATTTATTGCTTATTGTACAAGAACTTTTTTTGCTCTGTGGGAAAACAGCCTTATCACTTCCAGGTTTAGCAAGTTGCAGGGAATCTCTCCATGATTCTAGACAGGAGAGGCCTTCACCCTGACCTGCTGATTTTTGGTTCCCCCACAAAATCAAATCAGCTTCTTGGCCAAACAACTTCCTCCCCAAGCCCAGTCCCCAGCTCTTTAATTTCCCTTCACCAGGCTTTTTTCCTCCCACTCCACCAGCAGGGTCCCCACACCCCAAGGGCAGTGCCTGAGATATGTTTGTTTTCACACTGACTCATTTCTGCACCCAGTCCACCTCAGCTCTTCCCACCTCAGACCACAGCAGCCCTGGGCTGAGAGTTAAGAAAACTGCTCGCAGCAGAAGCTGAAGCCACGTGAAATCTGATGGGTTTCTGATCTGTAGCCAAGCCTGTGTCTGAGGTCAGGTTTACTGAGAGGGTCAAACATGCAGACAGCACATGCTTCCCCTGCTCTAGACCTTGTGCAGAAAAGATGCTTGTGCACAGATAACCACAGATATGCAGGGTGGAATCCTGCCTTGCGCAACGCCCGGCACCTCTCCAAATTATCTGTTTTTGCACTGGCCTCTTCCAGGAGGCACTCAGAAAGTATGTCTTTGTGAAAGGTTTGTCTCTGGGATCTGTAGCAAAAACATTTTGGACTCTCTGCTCCTCGTGGGGCTGTGTGTGGAAACGTGACATGAGCTCAGTGTGGTAAATGTGGAATGCAAAATCAAGGCTGCTTTGCGCTAAGGATTCCTGGGATGCAGTTAGGACTGTCATGCTCATCTCAGTTATGCACAGAAGCAGCATATGGAGGAGTTGGCCCATCATCTCCCTGTCTACCTCTTCTCTGTCCTGCTGTGCTGTTTCTTGCAGCAAGGGGTGTTTCCCTGTGTTTTGCCAGCACAGCCTTATGAAGATGCAGCAGGAGGGGTGCAGTGTGCAGAATCCTTCCTGCTGTGCCCTGCCAAAACTCCCTGCACTTGGGAGAACAGGAGTCTTGCGACTTTCCAAGTTTCACAATGCAGAGAGAGGATGCTGTTCTTTCCATACTCATTCTGCATATTCAGATTTTTCCATCAGTGCCCTTTCTCAGTAGGAGGAGAAAATTTTGCAGTAGGATCGGAAACAGGGAACTGAGCAGGGGGGAGAGAGGGAAACAACTTGTCACTAAGTTTTTGCAATGCTTGTCTGAGAAGCAACCTTCTGTAAAGCTGTTTCCTACTACCAAATTCCCCTCAGCACTCAAACTGTGAGCCCTGAGCTGGCAATCTGCTGGTTGCTGTCTTATGAGCATATGTGGGATCTGAGCACACTCACCTTGCATGCTTTCCTTCATCCTGGAGTGTTATCTCTGCAGCAGTGCTCAGGTTTCAGATCGAGCTCAGCTCCCACTGAGATGAGAAAGCCTCATCCTCCTGCTCTCAGAAAATTGGGTTTTGAGGGTTACCTACACTAAGAAATAGCACAGTTATGAAAACATGGTGTACACCATATATTCTTTCACTGGTCATTCTCATTTCTACAAATACTTCAGACTGTTGTTGTTTTATTGTTATTTTCCAGTTGAAACAAATGCAATTCTTCTCCTGTCAATTCCTGAGCTGAAGCACAGCCACAAACCCAACACTGAAAAGCTGGTGTTTTGCTCTTCACACTAGTAATTCTGATGAACTGAAAATAACCAAATGTTTCTGTGCTGGTTTGATTCAAGCTGCTACATGGACTTCAGTAATAAAATACATTAATTTCAATGGGGAAAAAAAATAAGATCTGGAATTTTTTTTATTTGGCTGTAAAAGTCGAGGGAGGGGACATCAGTGGGGCTCCATTTTAGCAAGTTATAGACAGCTGGACTGTGTTTATGCTGCTGCAGGAGCATCCACTTGCCTCTCTGAAAGCTGAGATCTGACTGAGGTGTCCAGCTCCCAGGATTTGTGAGACACAGCTGCATGGCAGTTTCTCAAATACTTATTTTTTCTTCACTTTCCAAAGCTGCTCCTAAAAAGCCATTTGAAAATGGGAGCAGGTAGTGATTAGTCCCTGAACCTAGAGGCAAGTGAGTGGGCTGTCTTTGAGAAGAGGGAGATAAGGACAGACCAAAAGACTGTGCAATGTGTGAGATACTGACACTTTCTAATATGCTGTCAGCCTGTGCTGGGGTTATTTCCCAGAAAGTCACTGTTCTGTCCCAATTTATCACCTATTCCAGCTCTAGGTCAGCATTGTGCCTAGTTCTGCAACAACTCGAGGAGCTGCAAGGGCTGACTCTGGGAAAGTGAGAGACTATAACATCTTTAATTGCTCCAAGTGGTACAAAGGAAAAGGTACACAGCTGTGCTGCAAAGCATGTGTTATCAGGGTGCCCTGCTCACACATGTAAGGAGCAAATCTCTGTTGTAATTTCTTTATCAAACAGATCTGACACCCATATTTCTCCTGCACACCAAAAATTCTCCTGGGCCTGGACACAAACACTGTGATGGTCTGTATAGTCTATTTAGAAGGCAGAAGGCATTAGGTCTACCTCTGCTGTATGTAAGCTTTTCCTCACTCTTGCAGATTTAATTAGGAAAATGTAATGGCTTTGGGAGTTATATTGGTTGATACACTGAGTTTTCAAAGAGCATTTTATGTAGCAATACAAGAAAGTTATGCTTTTCATCTGTCTTTCCCAGAAACCTATCTTTACTAAGTCTGTTTTTCTTGGGCGTATTCTAGTTGCAAAACAGTATTTGATAGCATTATTAATGCTGCCAAAGAAAATAGCCTCTCTCTTCCACTCTTAGTCTTTGCCATCTAGTCTTTGCTCATGTTCACCTCCAGACTTGTTTTTTTGGTGAACAAAACTCAAAAAAAGCCATCTGTCCTGAAAGCTGACTGAGCAGTATAGGTCACTGCAGGTAGGCTGGAATTTCCCAAGCCAGACAGAGGTATTGCTGGGCATCACAGTGATGTCCTAGCTCAGGATCTAAGGCAGGTGCTGGAGGTTGCACAGGGAGGCACTGATACAGCTTCTGGACAACACAAAATGACAGCCTAACCACATGTTTCCAACACAGCCCAGGATGGAAGGAATTGTGGTCAGAAGTTCTGTTTGACAGACAAGTAGAAAATGTCACCTACATGCAACAAATTACAGCCAGTGTCATGCTCTGCACAGACTCTGTCAGCTCCAGAAAGCCAGAATCATGTACCCTCCCACCTGTACAAATCCCAGCAAGCTGCTCCTGCTGTGCCACCAGCAGGCAAGTGTTCTCTCCAGAACTAAGGATTTTAATGTGGGAAGTGAAAATGGTGAAAGTTCCCTGCTTCCTGCCCTGCTTGCTCCCTATCTTTGGGACAACAAGAAGCACAAATCCTACCAAGGCAAAGGATTTCTCAGCTAGACAAAATGATTTACAGGAGGAAAAACCACATAATGATAGGCATGAGACAAGTGCTAAATTTACTACAGCTCTGTACAGGATAACCTTGCATGAAATGAAGACATTTAGTAATAGCTGTCGCTTCTCATCCTGCTTCTGGATTACTACAAAACATCCCTGATGTTCCTTAGTTCTTACAAAATCCACCATATAGCTTTGGAAACATTCTCAAAAACCCTGTCATCTCCCAGCACACTGGAAATATCAGTTGCTTGCCAGAAACAGCTCCCTGGGGGTCACACAGACCCTTCTTGCAAAACATTTGCCTTGAGGTGCCACAGTAGTAATTGACCTGTACAGGAATGTCAGTAACAAACTGCAGGAAGGCTCTGTTTCTAATGGCTCCATCAGCAGGGCTGATAACTGCTGCTGAACTTGGTGAAACAGGTTGTTTACATGATATGTATTTTCCTGATGGTCTGATACACAGTAATACACCATTATGCAGATTTCCAGTGTTGGTTTTGGCCAGACAGCAGCTCTAGGGGATCTTTGAATATAATGTTTTTTTTGTGGGAGTCCAGGGTTTTTCCCTGGCTCCTTTGGGGGTGCAAAAACCCCCCTGGCAGACCCCTCAGAGACCCCTGAGTGCTGCCCAGGAGCTGCAGGGGCTGGATTTGGCTCCTTGGGAGAATCTGCCCACATTGAGAGAAGAGACACAGAAAATAATGATGAGTAGAGTGTAAATTAGAATGTTAGAACGTAGATAAATAGGTTTTCTTGAATGTTTATGATAAGGGACACGTGGCCAAGATGGATAATTTGGGGGGTGGACACCTTTTCCTCCTTCTTCTCCATGTCATCCATGTTGGGTGACACGTTGGCACTCTTGGATTGGTTGGGGTCAGGGCTGGACCATTTAATAAAATTGTATTGTATTGGTAAAATTTTGTAAACATTTAATATGTAGTACTAACTATATAAGATAAGCCCTGCCTTCACCAGGCAGATTCCACCATGGATGCCAGGCTGAGCAGACCGCTGCTGGCCAGGCAAAATGTCCCAGAGATAAGAAATAATAAACAGTCCTTGGGAAAAGAGAAAACCGTCTCCAGCAGTCTCTCTTCGGCGGCTTCGGGGAAAACCAGGGTTTGAACCACCCTTCGTGTCCCTCTGGGGTGATCTCGGGGCAGAGCAGGAACCCCAGACTGGGACAGTTTTTCAGTTCTGTGTCTCTTGATGAATGGTTTGTAGGGAAAGTAGGTTTTTCAGGCTTAAAATTTAATCCAGGGTGTGGACAGGAGAGCAGGACACAGCACACCCAGTCCCACATCCAGTGGTGTGAGCCACTGGCTTCTCTCTGTCCCTGTTTTTGCTCTGTCAGATGGAAGCAAACTTTAATGATGGTCAGGACTGGTGTTTGGGATCAAATGTACTTGGCTGCCTAAGGGCCTGGCTTGGGGTTCCCTGGAGTCAGCAGCAGTGGCCTTTTGAAGCCTCCCTAGTAACTGAGTATTGGGTACTGTGTGATGCTCACCAGCACTTCCAAAGATCACCCACTCCCAGCTGGAGTCCTGTATCTGCACTCAAGGTATTCAGCAGACTGGTTTCCAGCAGCACTGAGCTGCAGATGCAATGGAAGATGGTAAATCTGTCTAAACCTGCAGAAGATCTTGATGCTGAAATATGAGATGCTGAAGGCTTTTCTGGCTGAAAAGTCCTGAGTTACCATATAACAATGGTCACATAGCTTCAAAAATAAAAGCTAGGCTAGTCCTCACTCAGGTGAATCCTTACAGTCAGAACTACTGATGATATACTATCTACTATGTTTTTATCCAGTTGTCCTGCTGGAATATTAGAACACTCTCTTTAGTACACTAAGTGGAAACTTCAAGCTATTGCTGATCTCAGCTCAAAAATACAATCAGCTAAGTCTGTGTGATGGGCAGGGGCTGAGCTAACGTGGGTATGTTACTCCTGATGTCTCTAAGCATGGCCCAGAAGGGTCAGTAAGCACTGGATAGCTGTGCTGGAGCTGGTACAGACAGGTCTCTCTTATCTGCTTGACTAAGGACACAGCAAACATCAGCATAGAGTCACACATGAGAAGCAAGATAACCACCTTGAAAGAGTTATAAATATTCCTCCTTCTGAGAGGGCTGTTTGGAATGATTTCCTGTGTTTCAATGACACCCCACTGTCCTTTTAGAGAAATACCACATGGAAGAGTGTCTGAGAGCCCTCCAGCACACCCCAGCTGATGCAGAATCAGTCCAAAGCTATGGACACCCAAGAGAGGCCACAAGAGAGCTGTTGCCCACGAGCAGGGCTGATGCACTGCTCCATAGCAGGCAGGGAATTTCATCCCATGATATTCTTTGCTTCCCAATGCTAGTCATGGCACTCCTCATGCTGAAGCTATATCTGCTTTTTGTTTTCCTTTTTTTTTTTAACTTATATCTGGCATCTGATCCTCGAAAAAGATTCTGAAATTGATTTGGTGCATGAGACAGCCGTAGCAGAGACTTGACCAAACCACCTGAGAAAGAAGCCAGCAGGAATACAAATGAATAGAAAAGGAGTGAGAATTCTTCATAATTCCTCATAAAGATGCACCAATCTACTTTAATTAGACTATTGTCTCTTGTATACCTTTACAAACAAGTTTCTGGATGCAGAATGCCTACTGAGACAACTAGAACTACTGATTTATTTTTTTCCACCCAGGTCAGACCAAAAAATGCAAAAGGCCATATTTTTCAACATTTTTGCAATTCCCGTTGCACCACGCATGCCCTGGAGAGCAAGTCTTCAACTTCGTGGAAACATTAACACCTCTTTGGTGAATTTTATGTTCAGATTTATTTCTTCCAGCACACATTAGATATTCCTACCCCCTGCAGAACAGGTCACAAAAGATTTCTGGGAAGCTGGGCTCTGGCTTTTCACAAAAGCAGAACAGGCATGCCCCGAAGCCCTCCTACACGATACCAAACACTGTGCATTCAACAGACCTGCTGCTTAATGATCTCGCCCATAAGTAATGTTTTAACCTCAGAATGGTTTTTGTTTGTTTCAAAAGCCACAAAGCCAAAGAGGAAGTGTAGGAGAACGTGGGCAGGACAGTGGCCAGGAGCCTCATGACCTCATCTTTTTTCCGCCACATGGGGATTGGTGGCTGTGCTTGGGACAGGGTTTAAATTCCTGGAGCTCAGGGATGTCAGGCAGCAGGGGACAGGGTGTTGCCCGATGCCCCAAACAGAACACAAACTAACAGAGTTAGTTTATGCGGTGCTTTATTCAGGGCCCGGGGAACCTGCGGACTAGCGCCCAAAGTCAGGATCCCACAGTTCCCCTTTTTCATCAGGTTTTTATATCTTTTTACAAAGTGGTCTACATACAGAGGTACACATTCTTCAAGACAATACAGTTACATAAATCTTGTAGATATTATTTCTAAAAGTCATAAATTCTGCATGCTTGTCTACTCAGAACTATAGGCTACTCCCCTTAATCCCCCTTGCATGTTTGCCCATCACCAGAACCCTTTATTTATTATTATACTTTAGCCTTATCTTGAAAGTTTCTAAATGTTCTATATGCTCTACTAAATCCTTTGATTATTGTTTTCACAGTTCTAAATATTCTATATGCTCTACTAATTCTTTTGACTATTGTTTCACAAGGTAGGTTCTCAGGACCTGTCCGAAAACTGCAGTTTTCTAAGCCTTAGCATGACTACTACTATATCTACATTAGTCCTTTTTCTCATTATTTCGGTATCAACTTCCCCCTTTTGAGCATTCTTCAGATTTTCTGCAAGGATGCTCAATTCTTCAAGTTGTGGTTTCTATGTAGGATGGTGAGTCTTCTTTTCAAGTTGGCAGGATTACTTCTTTCTGGGTCAGTGCTCTCATAACACGTCGAGTATAAGGTCCTTCTCTGGCAATCATTCCTAAAAGACATCTATACATAATCATGCATACTACAATAATTAATACAATCATTATTACATATTGTACAATTGATGATATCCAACCAGAGACTTGGATTCCTAGGGAGCTAAACAGTGCTCCTACCCAGTTATGTTCAGCTTCTTTCTGGACTTCATGCACTTTTGTTTCAATTTATTCCAATTGACTTATGTCTTTTTCTACTTCTTCTGTGACATTTGGGATATGTATGCAGCAATGATCAACCTTTCCTTGGAGGTATCCACAGATTCCATGTTCTTTTAATAAAAGCAAATCTAATGCCATTCTATTTTGGATTGTCATTCTTGTTGTTGCCTGCAACTGTAAATTTAGATCCTTAAATTCTTTATTTGTAACTGCAGCTAGCCTCTCAGTTTGTCCTAATAATTTGTACAGCATCTCCCGGTTTCTATATGTAGAAATTGGTGCAAACAAGGATTCCAGTACCCATCTAAATTTAACTCCTGATGAGGGTTCATGCCATTTATCTTCATCTCCCTGTCCTAGTTCTTCTGCTACTTCATTTGTTTCTCTCTTTGCTCGTGACTGCATCTCTTTCTGCGTTAATTTAGACTGTTCCCAAAAAGGACATAATGTGGGAACCCCTAAGGTAATTTGTGTTACAGGCCCGTCTAACAGTAAATGTGTTGTCCATTGTCCATGTCCCATAATCCATACTAAATTTCCTGGACTCCTGATAGTTGTATTCTTACAGCTCAAAGTTTTACCCTTCTGGTCCTTCGGGAAAGCTCGTCCTGGAATTGTATGGTTAAGTTTTCTACACTCACAACCCCATTTTATAAGCATTCTGACCGGTGCCAAACTAATTTGATTCTCTGGAGTGTCACAGGTGAGAATTTGGGTGCAGTTCCAATTTTTTTTTGTGGCGCTCAAAGTTTTTGTAGAAGTGCTGGTTTGAGATACTTCTGTGTGAGTGGCATTTCTGCTTCCCGTCCATTGGACACACCAATTAACTTGTCCAATGTAACTATAATGTTCTAATATGCTGGGGCCCCATACCGTTTTCCAACTGTCCCACAAGGATTCCTGCCGGGACGAGTTCTGGCATATCATTTTATAATAGCTTTCATTTTTAGGTATTCTTTTCTTTTGCCAATGTGGTATAAAACATTCCCACTTAGCAGCATCTTCAGGTTTTACTTTTCCCCCTGCCGCTAATTGAATTCCCTAATCCCTAATTTGTCCTAACCTCCCATGGCTAATTAGACAGTCCTTATAGGTTAATATTCTTAATGTTTCTCCAACCTTTTCCCATATTTCTTCAATTTCGATTTTATTTCGTAATTTTAATTCACAACTTCCATTCTCACCTCTTTTTATTAGGGGTAAATTTCCTACCGGAATCACTCCCCAAGGGATTGGTTCCCCTGCAGCTTGTGGCAGAGGTAAACATGCCGTTATTTTTGATACGTTTTGTATTTGTCCAAAATCTCGAATTAACCCTACTACTAAATTTTGTTGTTCCTGGTTTCTCTGTAATGCCAAGCTTGTATCTTTCAATCCATTCCACATATCTACTCGTGCACTGACTGGTATTACCTGCACCGAGTACCCCCTTCGGGTTTTATTCTCCTTTAAAATACCTACATTTATGTCCCCATAATCAAAGCTTTCTCTAATCCACACAATGCATGAGAATTGTCCTACCTGATCAGCTTGCATATGAGATATTGTCAATGTGGTGTTACCTCTTTGCTGTTCCATATCCCAAAATGTCACGATTCCTTCTGTAAATACTTCGTCTCTGGTGATTTGTCTCCAGGTTACCTTTACTTCTTTTAATCCAGTTCCCTGGTTGTCAGAAAACAGACAGGTTAAATTTATTCCCGCACCTTCTGGCACCATTACATCTGGCTCCGGAACTGTAATTTTAACAAATGCTTCTCCCACCTGCATTATACAGACTAATGTTAAAAGAACTAAGTCCTTGCCCTGAACACCAGCTTTGTTGCTGACAGAGGCTGTACTTCCCATCTTGATGGGACCTTCTTGATTCGAGTGTAGTGAATCCAGTTTTCGATCCCTTGGACTTTCACTGCCGTGTAGGTAGTCATGATCACCTGGTGAGAACCGCCCCATACTTCTTTCAAGGGTTCTGTATTCCAGTTCTTCACATATACTTGATCTCCTGGCTGTATGTCATGGACAGGATTCTCCAAGGGCAGAGGCCGGTTCCACTGCAATGCTCCTCGCAGCGCTGTAAGGACTTTATTTAAAGACAAAATGTAACTCAGCAATACTTGATCTCCTACTAAGTGAGGGTCCCCTTTGTAGGTTGCAGCATGATATGGCTTGCCATACAAAATTTCGTATGGACTTACTCCTATCTTTTCTCTGGGTTTAATTCTGATTCTTAGCAAGGCTAGAGGTAGTGCCTGAGGCCACTGTATCTTCGCTTCCTGACAAATTTTCTTAATCTGCCCTTTTAATGTCTGATTCATCCGTTCTACCTGGCCGCTAGATTGTGGTCTCCAGGGCATATAGAGATCCCAAGCTATCCCTAATACTCTGGCTACCTCTTGGACTACTCCAGCTACAAAGTGAGGTCCTATCTGAGGACATTTCTAATGGGATCCCAAATCTAGGAATGATTTCTCGTAGTAAGGTTTTAATTACTTCCTTTGCCTGGTTAGTCCTGCACGGGAAAGCTTCCGGCCACCCTGAAAAAGTACACACATACACCAGTAAATAACGGTACCCTTGTGCTCTTGGTAGCTCTGAGAAATCTATTTTCCAATAGTCTCCTGGTTGCGGCCCTACTTGTATATTTCCTAGTTGTATTTGCCTTCGTGTCACTGAGTTATTTTTAATACAGACTGGACATGTGGCGTTAATTCGTTTTGCCATTGTTAACATCTGGTTGGAAATCACCTCATGTTTTAAAAATTGTACCAATGCGTCTGCTCCCCAATGGCACTTGTTATGTTCGATTTCTAAAATTGTTTTCATTACTTTTGTTGGCGGTACAACCTGACCTTCAGCTGTGACATACCATCCTTTTTCATTCTTCTGGGCCTGAACAAATTGAGCAAGCTTCTTATCTTCATGTGTATATCATGGTTTCTGCTCAAGAAAAGAAGTTGCAGGGTTAATTCGCACTGGCAATAAAGCTAATTGTGTCCATACCTCTCGGGCAACCTGTTTGGCAACTCTGTCAGCCAACTGGTTTCCTTGGAACGCTTTTCCTTCTTCCTTTTGATGTCCTTTTACATGCATCACTGCCACTGCTTGAGGTTTATGCACTGCTTCCAATAGTGCTAATATTTGTGCTTTATGCTTAATTTCTGATCCTTGAGAATTCAACAGTCCTCTTTCTTTCCATAGTGCTCCATGTACATGTATTACTCCAAAGGCATATTTTGAATCAGTCCAAATGTTTACTCTTTTCCCTTGACTCAATTCTAAAGCTCTCACCAGAGCATGTATCTCGGCTTTCTGGGCTGAAGTTCCCAGGGTTAAAGCTCGAGCTTCTATTATTTGTGTCAAAGTCACTACTGTGTATCCCGCATACCTGGTTCCATTTTCCACAAAGCTGGATCCATCTGTAAATAGTTCCCATTCCGGATTCTCCAAAGGCTCGTCTTTCAGGTCCTTCCGGCTGGCATACACCTGTTCAATGATTTCTACGCAGTCATGTGTCAATTCGCCTCTTTCTTCCTGGCTGCTGCTCCTAAGAAATTCTGCTGGGTTGAGATGATTAGTTATTTTTAATTCAATGTCATCCTGTTCTCGGAGAAGTGCCTGGTATTGTAACATGCAACTTGACGAGAGCCAGTGCCCCCCTTTTTGTTCCAAAACTGCAATGACCATGTGGGGAACAAATACTTCCATCCTTTTTCCCAAAGTCAATTTTCTGGCTTCTTGAATTAGGAGCACTGTTGCTGCCACATCCCTAAGACAACCGGGCCATCCGGCACTCACAGAGTCTAGCTGCTTTGAGAAGTACCCCACCCAGTGCTTTCATGAGCCTAATTTTTGGGTGAGAACCCATATTGCCAGTCTCTGTCTCTCGTTTACATATAGTTGAAAAGGTTTTGTGAGATCTGGCAATCCTAGTGCTGGGGTTTCCTTTAAAGCTTGTTTCAAACTCTGGAATGCCTTTTCTTGCGTTTGTCCCCACTGAAACACAGGGCTTTTGGCTGCCTCATACAGGGGTTTTGCCTTTAGTCCAAATTCCGGGATCCACAAGCGGCAGCACCCTACCATGCCCAAAAAGGATCTTAACTCTTGTGGATTTCATGGTGTGGGTATGGTGCAAATTGCTTGTATTCGATTAACTCCTAACTTTCGCACCCCTTGTGAAATTTCGCAGCCTAGGTAAATTACTTGGGCTCTTACCAGCTGAGCTTTTTCTTTCGATACTCAGTATCCAGCTTGTCCCAGCATATTAAGTAATCCAATAGTGAGTCTGAGGCAAACATTTTTTTCTGTGGAGGCTATAAAGATGTCATCAACATATTGTAGGAGAACATATAAGAAAGGTGATTCTTTTACCTGAGTCGTCTTCCATTCTTCTAACTCTCGAGCCAACTGATTTCCAAAAAGAGTTGGTGAGTTTTTGAATCCTTGTGGTAGACGCGTCCAGTTGAGCTGCTTCTTGCGTCCTGTGTCTGGGTTCTCCCACTCAAAGGCAAAGTATCTCCTACTTTCAAGTGCCAAGGGGATACAGAAAAATGCATCTTTCAAATCAATCACTGTGAACCACTTAAACCTTTCCGACACAGCTGTCAACAATGTATACGGATTAGCTACTACTGGGTGTATATCTTTAGTGATGTTATTAATTGCTCTTAAATCTTGAACTAATCTATACTTACCATTTGGCTTTCTGACTGGGAATATCGGAGTATTGAATTCTGACTCACATTCCTGTAAAATTCCCAAGCTAAGAAATTGTTCAATCATGGGTGCTATTCCTATTTGTGCTTCCAATTTCAAAGGATATTGTCTTACCCTTACTGGGGAGGCTCCTTCCTTTAGTTCTATTACAACTGGTTGTGCCGCTTTTGATTTTCCAGGTACTCCTGTTTCCCATACCCATGGTACTACAGCTTGTTCTATTTCTTGTGGTATTTCTGCTGCTTCAATTTCTTTTACTACGAACAACTTAGCAATATTTTCCTCAGGAAATTCCAATCTTACTCTACCTTTTTCAAATATTATCTTTGCCTCTAACAATGACAATAGATCCCTCCCAAATAGCGATTCTGGGCTATTTGGCATATATAAAAAATGATGATCAAATTCTTTCCCCCCAAATTTTATATCTAATGGCCGCAAAAAAGTTCATTCCTCAACTTGTCCCGTAACCCCCACTACTTGGATAGTAGAATTACTCAAAGGTCCTAGCTTAGTGTTAACAGCTGAGTATGATGCCCCCGTATCTACTCTAAATTCTAACGGTTCCCCATCTACTTCCATTATTACCTTTCAATCCTGGTCTAGTCAGCTCTGATTTTGGTAATTCCCCATCATAAGGGCTTGGGCGACATCTTGTGGATTTCCCGGGAAAGCACCTGTATTATTCATCAATCCCTGATTTCCATCCCCACTAGCTATAATTCCTCCCCCAAAACCCATTCCTTGGTTGAGAGGACACTCATTTTTCCAATGCCCTCTATTTTTACATAGAGCACATTGATCTATCCCTAGCTGCATTCTTCCTCTTCCCATATTCAATTGACCCATAAGTCCTCCCGCACCCATTGGCATTCCCCCCTTTGCTATTCCTCTTCCCCCTCCTCATCCACGTCCACGACTCCCCACTCTCATATTATTTCCAGCCGCTTGCTGTAACACCGCCAACATAGTAGCCTGTTGTTTCCTGGCCGTTTCTTTTTCCCTGTTATTATATACCTTCCACGCAACTTCCAATAGTTTATTTAAATTCCGAGTATCTTTTCCCTTTAATTTCTGTAATTTTTTTCTAATATCTTCCTGAGACTGCCCCATAAAGATTAATGCTAGCTGTAATTTTCCCGATTCTCCTTCAACTTCTAAATTAGTGTATCTACGAGCTGTCTCCTTAAGCCGCTCTAAAAAGGTTGACAGAGACTCATTCTTTTCCTGTCTGACCGAATACAACTTAGACCAATTCAAAGTTTTTGGTATTCCATTCCATATTCCTTCTGTTAACAAAATCCTGATAAGCTTTAAGTCTCCAAGACCCGCCTGTCGAGTTGGGATCCCACTCCAGATCTTCCCTAGGTACTAAATCATTTACTGTACCATCCACAAGCCGTAACCTAATCATTTCTCGTGCTTTCTCTGTCATAGCTTTAAACACCATTTCCTTTTCAGTAGAATCCATTATTGTGTCTAACAAAACTTGTAAATCATTCCAATCTGGGTTCTGAGTCTTAATTACCATTTTTACCACCCGCGCAGTTCGTTCAGGATCCTCCCGATACGCCCCCACTGATTGTTTCCAAATTAGTAAATCATTCAGAGAAAAGGGAACTTTCACTATGACCCGTTCCCCCTGCGGCCCGACAGCTTCACGTAGCGGAACCATTAAATGAGCACTTTCTTCCTTTTTCTTCCTTTCTACCTCCCACCGCCCTCTCCGAGTTCTTTCACATAAGGGAGTCCGTGGTATATCAGTGGTTTCTATTTTTGCTTCCCGATCCTCCCTTTCTACCTCTGGCATACTTTCTCCACGTTCCTCCATCGGAGGGGCACTAAGGGCTATCAGCAAAGAATCATCCTCTTCAGGTTGCGAAAACCTAACCGAGCATTCCTTCTCTTTCTGCCAACCCTTACATCCGTCACAATTCTGCTTTAATGTTTTCAAAACCATGATCCCACACTCCTTTTGCCACTCCGGTTTATCTTTCAAATAATAAAAGAGGTCTAGATACGGTATTTCATCCCATTTTTCATTACTTTGCAGAAATTGCATCAAAGGTGTAATAATGTCAGGATTCAGTGTACCATTCCTAGGCCATTGCATACCATCAGGTTCATATAAAGGCCATACATGATTACAGAAATCAATCAATTTCCTTTTACTTAGTTCTTGACCAAAATTCCCCGCATTCCAATGTTGTAGTAAACAGCCCAAAGGCGAATCGTCCGGGATTTCTATCCCGGAACTTGCTAGAGTTCTAAATGTTTTTAAAGACATTATTGCACCTCTCTTTCTATTTTTTTTTTTTTTTAATACAATATACACCACACACAACACTCACACCCTTTCCACCAATCTTGCCTTTCTCGTCGCCGCGAGTGGCAAGTGCTGAACCTGTCACTGCCGCATCTGACGGTCAGCGCCTAGGCTTTTCCACAACCTTAAAGACGTCTGTGACCCCCGTGCGGAATCGCCGTTCTGACTTAATCGGCAGGCCCCCCTTCCCCTTGATAAAAGGAATAAAGCACCTTCGGGCTTACCTCCGGGTCATCCGTCAGGCGCGGGGTCGGGCAGGGGTTGATGTTCTCCCCAGAAATCACCTGGTGCCGGCGTGGAGTGGATCAGCCCACGAACCGCCCCTGCTGCCTCCGGAGTCCCATCTGGGTCGCCAGAAAACTGTTGCCCGATGCCCCAAACAGAACACAAACTAACAGAGTTAGTTTATGCGGTGCTTTATTCAGGGCCCGGGGAACCTGCGGACTAGCGCCCAAAGTCAGGATCCCACAGTTCCCCTTTTTCGTCAGGTTTTTATATCTTTTTACAAAGTGGTCTACATACAGAGGTACACATTCTTCAAGACAATACAGTTACATAAATCTTGTAGATATTATTTCTAAAAGTCATAAATTCTGCATGCTTGTCTACTCAGAACTATAGGCTACTCCCCTTAATCCCCCTTGCATGTTTGCCCATCACCAGAACCCTTTATTTATTATTATACTTTAGCCTTATCTTGAAAGTTTCTAAATGTTCTATATGCTCTACTAAATCCTTTGATTATTGTTTTCACAGTTCTAAATATTCTATATGCTCTACTAATTCTTTTGACTATTGTTTCACAAGGTAGGTTCTCAGGACCTGTCCGAAAACTGCAGTTTTCTAAGCCTTAGCATGACTACTACTATATCTACATTAGTCCTTTTTCTCATTATTTCGGTATCAAGGGGAGACAGCCAGAGCTGCTGGAGCCAACTGGCTGGAGCTGCTGCTGGGATCACTAAGAGTGCTCTTATTGTGGCTGACTCCTTCAGCACCAGAAAAGGTAAATTTTTTTTTGCTTTTTTACCTGACATGTGGCAATCTGTCTGCAGCTTTAGCCTAGGAAACACTGAGCAGATCTTTGAAAACTGCTTCACTGGGCAGGGATTTTTGATATTTCTCTGTGGAAAAAGGTGTGGTTTTATAGGAGCAAAGTTGCTTTAGCAATGCCAGGTATTACACATAATCACAATTTTAAATGTGTGTGCTGATAGATGTTGGGAGAAGGTTACTGAAAACCCTGCCACTGAATCATGCACTAGAAACTCAGAGCTGGTGCTTGAACACAGAAAGCTTTCTTCCTCATGTAATCACTGCCTGGCAGTGTTCTTGTTTCTCCTGGCAGGCTCATGGTTTGTGCTGCAGAATCCTGAGTGGATGGACAGTCACACTTCTCTGTGCAACTTGGAATTGCAATACCTCTATTAGAGTGTCCTGCCTCAGGGCCAGCCTTATTAATGCATTTTGAGTGTCCCAAGCAGCTTCCTTTCCTGCTGTGACTTGCCAAACTTTTGAATGACTCTTGTTCATCAGTAAATTGGTTTAAATTCCCAGGGATGTTCCTTATTCTGGGAACTTGTCAGTAATCACTGCAATTTACTGTAGCCCTCCTGATTTCAGCAGGAATAATTTATTTATAAATGGAACATGAGGAGCTATGGCAGCAGCTATTTCACTCAATCTCTTGTTTGGAAACATAGGTTATTTTATTCAAACTTCTGGAGGGGGAAATGCAGGTCTACCAATAAAAGTCGTTTATGTTCATATAAACTGACTTTATTCAGCAATTCAAGTTAATAACCCTAAAATCTAGTTTTAAAATAGCTGACAAGAGAATACTAATTGTTTGCCTTAATTGGCCTCTTTTTTTAAACAAATGTGTAAAAGGACTAAAGATAAACCAAAGCTGGTATTTATAAGAATTTTTCACAGAGCTTCTCCCTTGCCTATGCAAGTCAGTGGACAATTGTCAGGAGTCAGTTCACCTTTTCAGTGTGGGTTTTCTCACCACTGTTCAGCTCTTCTCAGCATTCAGTTTCAAAATTCTTGTAGCTTTTTGAGCTGCCAAATCATTACAAGGTGAGTGGGAGGTGGTGATGCAGGATAGAAGCAAGTTGAATCCACAGCAGGGACCTGGTCTTGGCACAGTGAAGAACATCAGGATAAAGGAAAAGACTGTAGCATTTTTATGTTTTTTTACTTTATTGACTTACTCTTCCAAAATATTTTCTAGGTAAAATATCACAATGAAGGTGGCAGTTCTGTGTTTATGCCTTATCAGCATCACTGTTGCATGGCCAGTGAGTAAATCACAAACACCATCCCCAGCACCTGCATTATTTCCTTTGCACATCAGTAAAAAATACCAATAAATGTTTTTTCTTTTTCCCTTCAAGGTGATTCAATCCAAGCAGCATGCCATTTCTGCCAGCTCTGAAGAAAAATATGTAAGCTCATTTTGTCTTTCTGCTAATTTTCTTTGATCAGTACTTTTGTTTGTTTTCCTCCAAAACACATTTTCTGATACTTGTTCTGTGATTTAGATGCTTACAGAACATGTCCTCACCTGGCTGTTATGAGCCAGTTTCAAAGCAGAGAGCCACTGATGTCTACAGACTTTTACCTGTGTCATATGTCCTGTCCTGGTTGTGGACTTCCATTAGTTCTATCATTAGACCAGCACTGGAAATCTTTTTTCTTAATGAAAAGCATGTTAGCTGTTAATTAAAAAGAGAAAGAGACTGCAGTATGAGAAAATTACCATAAACCATATTCATTAGTGTGGATCAGATGACAATATTTGGTGTTGGAGGAGCACCTTAATCCAATATCCTAGGGTTTTTTTTGAGTGATGTAAGCAATCTGCATTCAGTCTTGTATATATGTCTTTTTTTTTTTATTCCCCCATTTTATTCCCCCACTGCCAGCTGTTACCCTTGTGAAATCAATTCATGGCTCTGAAAACCAGCTACTGCATTTAGTTTAGAGTCTTCATGATGTGGGAGATAAATCACCCTCCAGGAAGAGCCTAAGAATTAGCAGAAGCAATGATTGTTAGATATAACTCCAAATCCCACTCAATAAAAACAGGCTGGAGAAACTGATCTGAATTTGCCCAGGCTTTGCCAGTGAGACAGGCACACCTATTTATCTTTGGGGTGCAACATTCATCTGGGATCATGGCTTGTTCTGAATCCTTGTCCTACTGCAGTGAATAGCTGGGGGCACATCCCATACAGGACTGTGTACTGCAGATGCCACATCTGCCTGAAAACACAGGTTGGGATGCAGCAGCTTTGAGGATTAACCCCTCCCTTTTATTTTCTCTCCAAGGACTCCAGGGGCCATCACTTGCACAGATATTATGACGACCATGTGAATTCTCACTCCCAGGAGAGTCAGCAGCACCCACAGAGTGACCTGGCATCATCTCAGCAGGTACAGGCACCTAAATGGAAGAGAAAGCAGAGCATCTTTCCATGCCTAGATCTTCAAGTTATGATTAAGTGCTTGAAGAATAGCCAATGTACTGATCAGCTCCAGCTGTATGTGCCTTTGTGTGCTAACACTGAGCTTTGTGTTGCTTTCCGACACTCCACTCTTCAGAAGAAAGCATGGATGGCCCAGAACAACCAGTAAGTGTTTTGAAGGACAACATGCCAGCTGAGTGATGGAGGGCAGCCAGTGTGTAGCAGCTTTCATTTTCCTCACTCAGGTGTGGTTCTTGCAGTAAGATCTCTCCCAGATTAATGCAAAGCTCCAGGCAGAGTGAGGTGAACTCAGTGCAGTGCACACAGCTCCCCAGCAGCACCTAAGCCCTGGGTCACTGGCACCAGTCTGCAGCTCTCACAGCAGTGTTCATTTGCCTGATTCATAATAAATGTTTTCCAGCACTTTCCTGATGTCTCAAGCAAGAGCCATGAAGATGTGGATGATGATGATGATGATAATGATTCCAATGACACAGATGAATCTGAAGAGGTTATCACGAGCTTTCCTACAGACATCCCAATAACTGTTGAACCATTCCCCACTTTCCCTTTCACCCGGGGAGACAATGCTGGCAGAGTTGACAGTGTGGCCTACAGGATGAGGGAAAAAACTGCACTGCTGACAGCAAAAGCCAAACTGCTGAAGTCTGTCAAACTCCACAAAGCTGCCAAAAAGGTAAATAGCACTGGGCAGTGGTGCCCATGCTCTTGGAAATGGGGAGTGAACTTGAAAATAGGCATGGCATTTTATGGGAGTTGGTTTTGAAAACTGATATGGGGAAAGTAGGCATAAGTGAAGGAGTGCATTTCTTTTCTCTGGATACCACAGTTCAGGGGGTCTCGATGGCTGCTGATGCACCGGGGCAGGAGTGTAGCCTGCTGCTGCAAGCTGTGCAAAACTGCAGTTTGTACTCTCACTATATACTTGCACACGTGAAATCTGAGGCCAGGAGCAAATGAGAGCTTCTCATAATGTGAAAGGTTCACGTAACTCCATAAAACACCAGAGTATCTCCAGGCAGGGGTACATCATGCAGGCTTTGAGCGTCCCCGCAGCCCGAGGAGTGACAATGCCTCTTGTTCTGCTCTCTAACACAGCTCATCTATGATGCTACCGAGGAAGATGAAAGCGACCTGGATGCAGACAGCCAGCGCTCTGTCTCCCAGGAGGATTCTGCCTCCCGCAGCTCCCTGAGGAAGCACGCCAGCAGCGTGGCGTGGTCTGACCAGAGCCACGGGCGGGACAGCGGTGAGCAGGACAGCTAGCTGCATGCCCGGAGCTTGGAAAACGACAGCTGGCACAAATCCGACAGCTACGAGGCAGAAAGCGACATCAGCAAGTCTGGTGTCAGAGGGGACAGCCACACGAGTGTGGAAAGCAGGGAGACAGGGGACAGCCATCCGAGCGTGGAAAGCAGGGAGAGCCGGGACCGAGTGTCAGCGGAGCTCTCTGACGATATCAGCAACCAAACCTTGGAAAGCGCCGAGAATTCTCAAGATCGCCACAGCATCGAAAGTAACGAGGTTACCCTCCAAAAGGAGACAAAAGGAATATTTCCCTTCTTTTTCAGTCCCTACCTAGGGGAAGCGGGAAGTAGCTTGGTTTCGGGGAAGTGTTTGTTAATGTAGTTGGCGTGGTGATTTTTGGGGTTCGGGGCGGTCCGTGGCCGCTGGGGCTGTGCAGGCGGAGCTGCGGGCGAGCATCGTTGTCGGGCGCTGTTCTGCTGTAACTTCAATAAAACCTCCATCCACTCCCTGTACCTGTGTTAGTGCTCACTGGGGCTTGGACCGGGCAGGGGGAGCTTTAATACTTCTTCTTTCCCCACAAATTTCAGAGGCCTCCTCCTCCTTTGGCCGCAGATGAGCGGCACTCCAGATGCATCGCTGGCCCCGTTCTGTACCGTGGGGCGGTCCGGGGCTGCCGTGCAGAGGGGAGGGAGCCGTGGGAGGAGGAGGAGGAGAGGGGCGGGAAGGAGGTCCCCGCCGGGAGCCAGGGCGACTACATCTCCCTCCGTACCCCGGGCTTTCCGCCGGAGGTGGAGTAGGCCGTCGGGCCGATGGCGGGCGGCAGCCGGCGCGGGCGGGAGCAGCTGGAGCTGGAGCAGCTGGGCCCAGCGGCGCAACCCAGCTCCTGCCCGCCGTCGCCGCCGCTCTCCGCCTGCTCGCGGCAGGCCTGGAGCCGGGACAACCCGGGCTTCGAGCCCGAGGAGGACGCGGCGGCAGCGGCGGCGGCGGGGCCGGTGCTTGAGATGAACGTGGAGCTCGTTCCCAGCCCCTGGGAAAGGGGACTCGTGCACCAAGGTCCCTCCTGCTGCAGCTGCTCTCGGAGCTGCCCTGAGTGCCCAGAGGCCCAAGGCACAGGAGCAGCCCTGAGCAGGAGCCCTGCCATGAGCCCAGGGCCACAGCCAGCCCTGGCTCCCGAATGGGCAGGGGCTGCACTGGGTCCTGACAGGGCCTGACTGTGTCCACTGGGGCTGGGGCAGCTGTCCCGGGGCAGGGAGGCTCGGGACTGGCAGTGGCTGCCCAGGGCTGGCTTGGGCCCGGGTCCCTGGAAGGAGCCACTGCCCAAGCAGCTGCGCTGCCCCCGGGCTCTCCTCCCGGCCTTCTGGGCTTTGTTGGTGGCACAGCCTGTGCCAAGGGAGCCAAGGTGCCCCAGGCCCCAGCTCTGGGGGAACAGAGAACGTCCTGACTTTGTCCAGCGAGCTGCCAGCTCAGCACGGTAGCACAGCACTTGCATTCCTCATTGCTCCCACAGAAGTGCTTGGGAAGTCAGATGCAGATGCCAAGAATCCATCGAGCACCCCAAGAGTTTTGTGCCCCCAGGATGTGCGCAAGTCCTGCATGATAGGCACAGTAGTGACACTGTTCACTGTGCCACTTGCCATGGTCTTGTGCTATGTCAGGCTCCAGTGGTGGAAGGAAAGGAAACAGTAAGTTGTTGCTGTTGATCTCTATCCTCCAGCTTCTTTTACGGCTGCTGATGGTCAGGAAACATTGCCAGTGAGGCTGCTGTGGAGTTGTGCATGGTCAGTGGTTGTCCACATAACTCTGCTGAGGGTTCTGCTGCTGCCCAGTGCTTTCATTGGCCTCCCAATTGCTGGGCCTTGTCCCGGGGAGCTGCTGGGGCTGCAGCCAGTGCTGGCTCCCACTGAGGCTGCGTGGCCAAGAGCAGCCCCAGGAGCAGCGGGCAGAGGCAGAGCAAGGTGGGGAGGAGAAAGAGCGGGGACCAGATTGCCCTTGAAAGGCAGAGGCGCTCTGGGGCTGCTCCTGGCCAGGGACCCTGCCCAGAGCCATCCCCTGCTGGCCGGGGTCTTGAGGGGCAGCTGTCCAGCTGGGCCAAGCTGTGCCAGCAGCTCCAGCCGTGCTGGGGAGCCTTGCCAGCTCTGGGCCCTGCTGGGCACGAGGCTCCCTGTGTGCCAGGGGCAGCTGGGGCCTCAGACACTGCTCTCTCCACAGTCGTCCTGCTGCAGCTCCAGCATCCCGGCCAAGAAGGCACGACTCCCCCTCGCCCCCAGAGAGCCCAAGGACCACCTGGTTTGACCTCTCTCAGAAACGGCCTCAGCAGCAGCAGCCACCCAGGAAAGCAGAGCACCAGCCCTCTGTGCCTCCCCCACGGCCCCCCAGCCCGGCTGTGAAGCAGAAGCCCCCCGAGATCCCCTCACCTCCTCCCCTGCCCAGCCAGCCCCCCTGGTCCCGCTAGGACTGAAACTGGGCCAGCCGCTTAGCACATGGGCCACCAACAGCTTGGGGCATCTGCTCTTCCCTGCAAGTAACAGCTGCTACCTATGGGTAACATCCAGAGGCAGTTTTTATACTGCTGTACCTTCAACAGGAAGAGCCCTGTCTCATCCTTTGCTGTTTTGATTTTCATACAGCTGGGTGCTGGCTAAATGTCTTCAAAGAACTTGTTTAGCACTGCATGTTTGACCCCACCTGTCGGGGGAAAAAAATTAAAAAAAAAATCTTCAATTCAAACTTTATTTTTGGTTTTGCTGGGCGCTCACATTTTGAGCAATTAATTTTCCATGGTACCTCTTCCCTTTTCCTTACTATCTACAAAAAGTACATCTGGACATGAAAATCATCACTATTACTGTGATTCACCTCAAAGTCCAGGGGAGAATCTAGCACAAAATATTCTCCCTGTGTACTGCACAACAAGAAATATTCAGAGGAAAATACAGTGGCAGCTGAGGCTTGTGGAACTCCCAGAATACTGAGCCTGCAGAGGAGGCAAACAGCCCTGGCACTGGCTGAGGGGACTTCTCCTCACAGACTCCTCTGAAAGTGTGTCCCTTCAGGAAGGGAAGGCTTTTAAACCTTTGCCTTTCCTTCCTCCTGTGCTAAAATTTGAAACTCCTCCTGAGGAAATACTGAGATACAAACAATTCTCCATTCCTCACCAAAGCTACTCAGGTGCTCAACTTATCTTCAAGAGCAAAACCTAAGGTTGTCAGAGATTTCCCATCAAAGCCCATTTGCAGATGTTATAGATAAAAACGAGACAAAGCGGAATTAAATATGATTAAAAGAAGCGATATTTATTTTGCAACCAAAATATGGTCCTCAATCACCACAATCAAAAAAAGGGACAACGCTGAACCTGGGGTCGGCACAGGCTGAACACACTCTGATCTGATCTCTATTGCATCAGATCCCCCAATGTTCACAAAACTTCCTTGGTCAGCTTAGTTTATATACAATTTTTTAGCCTGGAGTGGAGGTCTTTGTCGGGTTTTTTTTTTTCCTTTTATTGCGTTGGGCTTGAAAAAAGTATATTTTGGGAGATGATGAATTCTCATGAAGGCTGGTTCTGGTCTTTGAGAATGTGGTATTCGGATGCAACTTGCAGGTCTTGGTTTACTGGAAACTGGTATTTAGATGTATTTTCCCCCATGCCTCTGCTTATCTTCATCGTGGTGCTTATTGGGCTCTTATCGTTTGGCTGTTCTCTGGACAGAGCCATCTCCACCCACTATGTCTATTGCTTTGCTAATCCCATCTCTTCAGCTTTTCTTGGCAGTTACAGTGCAGTGATTAAGCAATATTTGTTCCTCCCTCCGCAGCTTTTGGTTTTCAAGATTTTTATTATTTTATTCATGCAAACATTGCTTATTCTACATTAATTGACAACTTTACACGAATTACATTGTATCATATATCACACAGAGAAATCCCAACATATGGGAGCAACTATTTATTAGCCTCAGTTCACTCAAAAGAAACTCAACCCTGTATTAAGCAGCGTTTTAAATGAACTTGAATTCTTTTTCCTCACATATCAGCTGCACTGGTTTGCTCCTTTTTTGTCCTAGAGGGAATATTAGAACTATTTGCTCTTGACAGCATTCCTTGGTTTGCCCCCAGACCCGGCTCCTCACCACGCCGTGCCGGGGCTGTTACCGGAGCCTGTTGGCACCGCCTGGCTTTGGCAGCGTGTTCAGACCTTGGGCGGCGCTCAGGATGCTCGGGCAGCGCCGCGGGCCGGGCGGGCGCGATGGAGCCGCCTGAGGGCTGGGACCCCTACGGGCGGCCGGCCCGGCGCACGCAGCGGCTGCTCGGCGCCCTCGCCCGCCGCTCCGGGCTGGAGCGCGGCGTGGAGAACAAGAGCGTCGTGCTGGCTGCCGGCCTGGAGCAGCAGCTGCAGGAGATCTTCCAGTGCCTGCACTGCGCCGGGCGGGCAGCATCCCCGGCGAGGAATTCCGCACGCTGTGCCGGGTGCCGGGGCCGCAGGAGGCGGCGGAGCCCAAGCGCTGCTGGGGCTGCGGGACGGGCTCTCGGCCGAGCTCACCTTCCGCCACTTCCACGTGCGGCTCCGCAGCCGCTTCAGCACCCGCGCGGGGCCGCGGCTGCGCTGGGCCGGGAGAGCGAGCGCAGCGAGAGCCAGATCCGCCCGCGCAGCCGCCACCGCCGCTGCGCCCGCCCCGCCGAGCCCGTGCGGCGGCCGCCGGGGCCCTGATTCCGAGACTGCTGCCAGGAGATGGCGGCGCTGGAGTGGCCTGAGGAGCGCATCGCCGAGCTGCACGAGGAGAAGGGCAGCCTGCGGAGGTGAGTCCGGGGCGGCTCGGGTGGCCCCGAGCGCTGCAGGAGAGATGCTGCTCCAGGAGTGTCGTGAATGTAGCAGGGCCAAGGCCTTTATTAAACAGCTCTTTATTAATGGGGGGTCACAGGGAGTAGGCCCTACGCCTGCTGCTGCGGCCAGGCAACGCCAGGAGGAGGTCCTGCCAATCCCGACGAACGTAGGGATGGGAGTCTCAGCCTCACGGACACATCCGAGATCTCAATAGTGGCTCATTGGTCTGGGGGTGTCATTCTTCTTAACTGCCCTTTAGATTGCGGTGATTAAACAGTTACAAAGGACATATTGCAGGTGACTTGGCTTGTTAGTTGAGATGATCTGTGAACTTGGGTTCGGTGTTGGTTGACTATTTTTGTGAATCTTTTCTTCAACAACAACTTCCGGTAATGGTGATACTGGGAAACTTCTGGAGATTTACATATAGGGTGTGGCTAACTTGATAGGCAGGCAGCAGCAGGCCGGAAATGAGGTAAGGGAAAGGGCGGAAATGGTAAGGCCGGAAATGAGGTAAGGGAAAGGGCGGAAGGAGGAAGTAACTGGGATAGGGGAAATACAATAAACCAGGGTTTGAATTACATAGGGACTACACATTTAACTGGGGAAAAGAACATAACAACTTGATCAAAGAACCAACAAACGAATGAGTGGATAGAACGATAAGGTAAGCAACAATCTTTTTAACTCTTCTAGCAATGTTGTTTTATGGTTTTCAGCTAAGACTTTTTACCACAATCCCCCCTCTTTCTCTTTGATCGGGTCTTTGACCCTCATCAAATCACAATTTTCGGTTTCTTGGGGGTATAATTTTTGTAGTTCTAGAAATTGGTTTAAGATTTCTTTAGCTGAATCATGTTCTGGGTTTTGGGTTCCGATCATCAAAATTTTAGCTCTCATTTGATCAGTCATATTCCTTATACTGGTTTGTATAGTGGTATTTATAAGCCTAATTAGGCATGGGAGTAGGCATGGTAAAAATAAAAAGCTTATGACTACACTTGCAACTAGAAAGACTACTTTTTTCCACCATTTATTTTTTAGGGACCAGAAGTCATCCCACCAGCTAGTGTCCATTAGAGGGGTCCATTGTTGGTTTCCTACATATGCTATTTTTCGGATTTCTTTAGATATGTTTCGTATTACTTCGCTTTTATCATCAATTTCCAGGCAGCATTCGGATGTATTAAATTTTCCACAAATACCTCCTTCATCAGCCAATAAATAATCTACTGCAAGCCGAATTTGATAGACCACTGCTCGGGTCTGAGTTAACTGTTAGGTAATGTGGTCTAATGCGAGGGCTGTTCGATTAGATATTATTTCTAATACTGCTTGGAGTCTGATGATTCGGTTCAGCATATAAATGGGAGTACGGTATCCCCACGACCCATCCTGTGCCCACGTAGCTGGCCCATATACTTCCATGATGCGTTCAGGTGTCCACACTTGTCCCTTCCATTTTTGAGTACTTCCTAAATTAATCATACTCCTTTTCTTTCGGTTAGCCCTTTTCAAATCATCGTACAAGGGAATTCCTAATTTAGACCCTGAATTTTTGGGAAGTAGGAAGAATGAAGGTTTTATAATCCCAATTGTACAGCTCCCGGCCCAATCTCCTGGAAGATTGGTACATGCAGTGTCTCCACATATCCAGAATAGATACTCGGGTGCTGTCCAAAAGGTTTGGTTGGTTTCGGTGGGACATGACCAATATTTGGATAATTCCTCTAATCCCCAAAAGGGATTTATTTTCTTTCCAGCACATTCATGTAAATCATATCCTTCGTGATAAACACATCCTTTTTCCTTTTGGTGTATTGTCCAATATTTGTTTGGCTCCTTAGGTATCCACCTTATAATTGACTTTTTTATAGTTAGGTACCTTTTGCAGGGCATAGTTCCTACAAATGTTCTATATGGGTTTCCAACTCTTTTAATACATTCTTCTCCAATAGGTTTATATTTTAAATTCCATTGTTCTTTCTTTCGTTTTTGCTTAGGTAATTGAGATGTTTGGTTAGTTTGCTTCCATTTTAGAATTTCCAATGGGCTTAAACTGATCCCTTCCCATGGCCAAATCTCAGACATTTGTGTATTACCGCATACCCAGCAATTGGTTATATTTAATTCTTTACTAATTCTTTCAACTAAATCTATGAATAAATTTTTCCCTAAAGGTATTTCCAATTCATTTTCCTTTTTGGTATTTATTACTAATTGTTTTTCTTTGATCAAATCTATTAATTCTCCTTGATTATTCTCGTGTTCAAAGCAAAACCAGGCTTCCCCTATAGGACATTCTCCGAGCAACCGCTGCCGAAAAGTGGCAGTATTCTTAGCAATCCAATACGTTTTTCCACTTTCTTGACAAGTGGAGATCTGGGAATGATTGAAACAGCTGGGATTCACGTTGGTGTGAATTCTTATTAGGGACTCTTGGGTCTCCCCATCATATATCAGATGATAACACTTGCTGCATTTAACCTCTTCGCTGCTTATCAGGTTATTTGTTAGCAAGGCCAGCAACACTCCTCTCAAGAGTCCGGTATGAACTGCTTTCAGTCTCACCCAGGCTTGCCTCTTGGAGGTGGGGGTCCCCTTAGGTAAGATTTTACTTTCCCAGAGTTCTCTCATCCCCTTTGTATACTAATTTAGGTGTTTTTAGAAAGTGTTCTGTAGGGGAATTGGTCTTTATGGTTTGGCAAACTTCTAATTTGAGGATTTCGACAGAGGATTGAATGATACTTACAATCGGAGAAGGATGTATGATACAACAATTTTGTAACAACAAGAACTTTAGTGAACTACTGGGAACTTAAAAGACTACTGCAGGTATGCAACAACAACGTTATAACAACAACTAGGGTTAACATAAACTGCGTACAGTAACACTTTGCTTTCAAATTGGAACTGTCAGTCTTTTCAGCTGTCTTTTTCTTTTCGCTTAAACTTAAGTTGGAGGTCTGTAGCTCCTTTTGTAATGGTCCATTCAGGTGCCTTTGGCTGAAATACTGTGGAGTCCGATTCACCAGGGGCAAGTGGAATTGGTCCTTTAATTTGTGATATGTGAGTCCAACCTTTTTCTTTTGTTCTTACAGCAGTGTGTGTAGTTAGGAGGACTAGGAAGGGGCCTTCATACCTAGGAGATAGAGATGTGTGACTCAAGGATTTAACAAGAACCCAGTCCCCAGGGTTGATCTGATGAGCATTTGAATCTAAGGGAGAGGTTTGGGGCAGGTATCCTTTTTTCTTTAGTTGCTCTATTGTTCTTCCAATGATTCTTAAATACTCTTGGGTGGCAGCTTCTCCTTCTAGATAGTTTGCAGAGCTAAAAGGGGTAATTAAAAAGGGAAGCCCAAACATCATTTCATAGGGTGAAACTCCTATGTCTGCACGCGGTCTGGTCCTAATGCGTAATAGGGCAAGAGGTAGGCATTTGAGCCAATTCATTTGAGTTTCTTCGATTAATTTTGTTAACACATTTTTCAAAGTTTTATTCATTCTTTCTACTCGGCCGGAACTTTGGGGATGCCATGGAGTATGCAACCTCCATTTCATTCCCAGTGCTTCGATTAGTCGATGTAGTATATGTGACGTAAAATGTGGGCCTCTATCAGAATCGATGTGGTTAATTAATCCATATCTAGGAATAATTTGTTCAAGGATTATTTTTATGACTACTTCTGAGGTTTCTTTAATAGTGGGGAAGGCCTCCACCCAATGGGTAAGATGGTCTACAATAACTAATAAATGTTTATATTTTTGCACTGGGGGCATTTCTGTAAAATCAATTTGAACACTTTGGAATGGTCTCAATGCTAATTCTCTTCCCCCATATTCAATTTTTTGCATAACTTTTTGATTAGCTTTTTGGCAAATTAAACACCCTTTAGTTATTGATTTAGCCAGATTATATATCCCAATACAAAAATTTTCTCTGAGGAAGTGGTCACATAATCCTTGAACACCCCAGTGGGTCAGTTCATGGATTTCTGCCAATACCTTTCTGGCTAGACCTTTGTTTAAAAATTTGCGCCCATCTTTCATTACCCACTCTCCTTGATCTCCTTGATGTATTTCTAACTTTTTTATTATCTTTAACTCTTCTTCACTAAAAATGGGCTTTGTAATTTCTGATTTCTCTGGTGTCTCATTTAATTTAAAGACTTCTATAGGCCCTTCGGAACTTAATGAGACTTCTTTGGCTATTTTGTCAGCATACCGATTTCCTCTTTCTTCTAAGGTATTTCCCTTTTGGTGCCCTCTTATGTGCACAACTGCAATTCCTGTTGGTTTGAGCAAGGATTCTAATACGGATTTTATTAAGGTTTTATGTACCAAATCTTTCCCCTTTGGGTTTAAATACCCGCGTTCTGCCCAGATTTTTCCAAATGTGTGGACTATTCCAAATGCATATTTTGAATCAGTGTAAATGGTTCCTGGTTTTCCTTCTAATGAGTCTAGACCTCTTTTTAACGCATAGATCTCACAACATTGTGCAGACCAATTGGATGGTAGCTTCCCCTTTTCTATCACTTCTAGCTCTTTTCCTTCTGCTCTTTTTACTACTGCATACCCAGATACCCTTTTCCCATCTACTACTCTAGATGAACCATCGGTAAACAATACTTCTCCATATGGCAACGGTGTACTTTGTAGATCTTCCCTTACTTTGGTTTGGAAATTTATAAGCTCCAGACAATTGTGCTCTAGCTCTGGCAAGGGTTGCCCTGAGAGAAATTGAGCCGGATTAATACTTTTAGAGGTGGCCAATTCTAAATTACTTGCATTCATTAATATAATTTCATATTTTAGTATTCTGGCTTCTGTTAGCCATTGCTGGGCCCCTTGACTGAGGATAGTCTTAATATCATGTGGAGTATATACTTTAAGTTTTCCCTGCAATGTCAGTTTTTGTGCGTCCTCTATCAAAATTACTGCAGCCGCAATTGCTTGGAGACATAGTGGCCATCCTTTTGCTACTGGATCTAATAATTTAGAGAGGTAAACTATTGGCTTTCGACAACCCCCCCATTCCTGAGTTAGTACACCGTAACCTACTCCCCCTTCAGTGCTCGTGAATAGTTCAAACTCCTTTGTGAGATCTGGTAAACTTAAGACTGGGGCCGAAGATAATTTCTCTTTTAATTCTTCTAATTGTTTTTCGTCTTGTGCAGTCCAATTTATGGGTTCAGGGTTTACTAATTTTTCATAAAGAAATTTTACACTTTGAGTATATTTGTCTAACCATAATTTACAGTATCCAAACAAGCCTAAAAGTTTTCGAATGTCATGTTTAGTTTTTGGGGTCGAAATGGCTAGTATGCCCGAAATTCTTTCGGGGCTTAACTTTTTGTATCCATTTCCAATTATATGACCAAGGTATGTCACTTCTGGTTCAACGAACTGCAATTTGTTCCGGGATACTTTTAGACCCTTTTCTCCCAGAAAGTTAAGGAGTTTTATACTAGTTGTTCTAACTAGCTGTTGTTCTTTTCCAGATATTAACAAATCATCTACATATTGGAGGATTCGTGTCTCATTTTCAGGGGTGAACTGGTCTAATAGTTCTTCTAGAGCCTGTCCGAAAAGATTGGGGGACTCAGTAAATCCTTGAGGTAGACAGGTCCACCTTAATTGTTGTTTTCTCTTCCCTCCTGGGTACTCCCACTTGAATGCAAACCAGTCACGGCATTCTTCTGCTAGCGGGCACGCCCAAAAGGCATCTTTTAAATCTATGGTGGTGAACCATGCATGTTCCCTGGGAATTTTACTCAACAGAGTGTAAGGGTTAGACACCACAGGATGTCTAGCGATGATTTTTTTATTAATTTCTCTCAAATCCTGGACTAATCTATATTTTCCCTCTGCCTTTTTGACTGCTAAAATTGGGGTGTTATGGGGGGACATGCATGGTTCTAACACACCTTCCGCCAGAAGGTGGTCTATAATTGGGGCTAGTCCTTCTCTACCCTTTTCTGATATTGGGTACTGTTTTACCTTGACTGGGGTAGTTCCTTCTTGCATTTGCACTTTTATTGGCGTGATGTCTAAAAAGCCAGTTTTCCCTTCTTCTGCCCATACTTGGGGATTGATTTCACTTATATCTCTTTCGGTCAATTTCATAATACGCACAACCATCCTCCCATTTTCTGGAATAACTGCTATTCCTAACTTAACTTGTAAATCTCTCCCTAACAAATTCTTTTCTAAATGTGGTAAATAAATCATCTCTGCCACACACTGTTTAAAGTTTCCTTTTAACTCTACTCCTTCAATTATTGGTGCTTTGAAGGGTGTCCCTTCAGCTCCTATTACTTTGCACGTTCGATTACTAATATGGACTCCTACTGGAAGATCTTTCAAACTGGACCGATCAGCTCCCGTGTCAACTAAGAACTCAAAACTTAAATTCTGGGGACCAACATTGAGGTTTATCAAGGGCTCATCTAGATGTTTCATTGGGTCCCCTAAAGGGAAGAGCCCCTGACACCCCTAATCTTCCCCTCTCAGAATCTTTTCTAAATTTTCCTGTTCTTTTTCAATTGCTTCATCAATGGCAATCTTTTTACAGTACCTTTTGAGATGACCCACTTCACCACAGTAATAACATGTGCCCTGCAATTTTCCGACCTTCTGCCAAGGGTTGGCATTAGAACCTCCTGCGCCTGGCGCAATCTTAGGTTCTCCTTCTCTAGATCCACATGGCTTCTCTAGCTTATTTCCAGTTGCATTTATACATTCTCTAGCTATCGCTACCATCACTCAGGCGTTCGATTTCGCTTTCTCCTCTTCCCTTCTCAGATACACCCTTAGAGCCTCTTTAAGTAGTTCATTTATCCCTTTTTCCTGCCAGTCTTCCATCTTTTCTAATTTCCTTCGGATGTCAGGCCAAGATTTGGTGACAAAATATACTCTTAATACTGCTTGGCCATCCGGACTATCAGGATCTATACTAGAGTACAGCTGAAAGTTCTTCCTTAACCGATTTAACCACGCGGATGGGGTTTCATCTTTTTCTTGTACTGCTCCAAAGGCCAATTTGGTGTTACTTTGGCGAGGAACAGACTCTCTTATTCCCCTAACTATTAAAGCTCGATAGTCAATCATATTCCGCCTCCCCTCTTCTTGGTTTGGGTTCCATCCCGGGTCTGTGAGAGGTAGTTTATAGTCACCCGGTGGTCCTTGCCGGTTTTCCCTCTCCCATATGCGTAGGCCGGCTTCTCTAATCATCCTAACTTCCTCTAGGTTGAATAGTATATTTATAACTGAATTCATTTCTCTCCAAGTATAAATGCTAGGTCCTAAGAACTGATCTACCTGTTCTGCAATGCCTACGGGATCTTCCACTAAATTCCCAATTTCTTTTTTAAATCCTCTCACTTCTGAGGCCATCAACGGTGCGTCTACAAACCCAAGTCTGCCCTCTATTCCTCCCATAGGGACTTCCCTGAGTGGAAACATCCTTTCTGCTTTTGCTGCCCTTGACCTCGTATTATAATATGGTCCCTCTGCTTGTGCCGGTACAGGGTTTTGTTGATTACTGGAGGAAGAGCTACTGTTGGATGGAGATAGACTCAGTTCCCAATTGGAAGGAGGTGAAGGGACACCTATTGGTGGAGGGGCCTGAACCAAGGCAGGAGGAATTGGGGTTTGTGGAGATACTAGGGGTGAAGGCAGGTTGGGAAGTGGGCCCATAGGTAAAAAAAGCTGATTTGGAATAGGGGTACTAAGGGAAGGTGGTGACAGGGGAGTTATGCTAGATGCTTGAGGAGGAGGAGGAGAATTGACAAGTGGAACAGAAGAAGGAAAGTAAGTGGGGGTGTTGGTGGGTGGAGAGGAGGTAGGAGGAGAATTGACAGATGGAGCAGAAGGAAGGTTATTGGAAGCATTGGTGGGTAGAGAAACAGCAGGGGGTTCGAAGGAAGTAATGGACAGAAGAGGAGGTTGAAGGGGAGTGACGGTCGGAGGAGGAGGAAGTGGGTAATCGGGGTTATTGACAGGCGGGGGAAGAGGGGGAAGATAATCAAGGGGGTCCCATTTACTTTTATTTTTCTCTTCCTCGTTCCTTTGTCCCTTTTTCTCTACTACTTGACATATCTTTATTGGTTCTTCTTTTGCTCTACTCCCTCTCCAACAAGCTGCGTATTCAAGTTGTTCCACATTTGATCCTCCCCAAGTCTTTAAATATTGATTCAGCATTGTACACATCCATGGATCTTGGGTACCGAACCATGGCCATGCTCCTGGTAAATCTAACTTTGGCCATACTTCAACACAATAATGGATCATTTTTATTTTATCTAACTTTTTAGTAGCTTCACAAGTATCCCACTTATTTAACATTATCGCCAAAGGGCTATCAGGAGGGATGTTCTTTACATTTTTGTTCTCTTGCGCTCTACTCTTTTGACTCATACAAGACCCCATAGTGATTTTTCAAACGGGCCTAACAGAAACTCACTGTGCCTCTACTCGAAAGGAAACAACTGACAGGCAACTAAAGACACACTCAACAAAAAATCTGGCCCTTTCTAACTTATCGTATAATTTCTTTCTTTAAAAAAAATATACGGTGCCCCTACTTCAAAACAAATTTAATGACGGGCAACTAAAACAGGGCAAAGGAAAGAGCTGGTCACTACTGGGGTTTACCTATATCCCCCTCCCTATGCTCCTTCCTGGCCCACAGTTAAACTGAGATAGAGCCGGTCTCTAACGGGGCCCCGGTCGCCCCCTCCCTCTACTCTTCTCAGTTCCACCGGTGGGAGTCAGGTAAGGTCCCAGCGGGGCCCGGATACCCCTTCCTAAACCCTCGTCCCTGGGGGGGCTCGGTCCCAGCGGGGCGCCGGCTGCCCCTTCCTGCATCCCCCCTTCTTTGAAAATAAACACAGTGGTGGGTCCTAGTGAGGTTCTCTCCTCTTTCCCAACCAACAGAAACCTGGGTCCTAGCGAAGGTTCTCCTTCTTCCCCAAGCAAGAGAAAGCTGGGTCCTAGCGAATGTTGTCCTTCTTCCCCAAGCAAGAGAAAGCTGGGTCCTAGCGAAGGTTCTCCTTCTTCCCCAAGCAAGAGAAAGCTGGGTCCTAGCGAAGGTTCCCCTCCTTCCCCAACCAACAGAAAGCTGGGTCCTAGCGAAAGTTCCCCTCCTTCCCCAACCGACAGAAAGCTGGGTCCTAGCGAAGGTTCTCCTTCTTCCCCAAGCTTGGGCCTAGGCCCCAAGGAGGCGCCTCTTTCATGCTCTAGGCCTTGGTAGGCCTCACTCGCTTCCCCCTTTTCCCGGCTGGCCCCCTCGCGGGAGTCTGGAACCGCGGTACTCAGGGGTCCACACTTGCTTCAGGGGTCTGAGCTGCCAGCCCCCGTCTCATCCACACCACACTCGCTCGCCTCCCGTGCCCGCCACCGGTCTACTTACCGGCGCTCCAGGCGTTGTCCTGGTCCCGTGCAGCTCCGGGTCCGGGGTGGCCAGTTGTCCCAGAGGTCCTCTTCGGGGTGGCGCCTCCCCCTCCGACGTCCTCTTCTGGGCGTGGCCTATCCCAGACAAGCCCCCAAATTGTCGTGAATGTAGCAGGGCCAAGGCCTTTATTAAACAGCTCTTTATTAATGGGGGGTCACAGGGAGTAGGCCCTACGCCTACTGCTGCTGCTGCTGCTGCAGCCAGGCAACGCCAGGAGGAGGTCCTGCCAATCCCGACGAACGTAGGGATGGGAGTCTCAGCCTCACGGACATATCCGAGATCACAATAGTGGCTCATTGGTCTGGGGGTGTCATTCTTCTTAACTGCCCTTTAGATTGCGGTGATTAAACAGTTACAAAGGACATATTGCAGGTGACTTGGCTTGTTAGTTGAGATGATCTGTGAACTTGGGTTCGGTGTTGGTTGACTATTTTTGTGAATCTTTTCTTCAACAACAACTTCCGGTAATGGTGGTACTGGGAAACTTCTGAAGATTTACATATAGGGTGTGGCTAACTTGATAGGCAGGCAGCAGCAGGCCGGAAATGAGGTAAGGGAAAGGGCGGAAGGAGGAAGTAACTGGGATAGGGGAAATACAATAAACCAGGGTTTGAATTACATAGGGACTACACATTTAACTGGGGAAAAGAACATAACAACTTGATCAAAGAACCAACAAACGAATGAGTGGATAGAATGATAAGGTAAGCAACAATCTTTTTAACTCTTCTAGCAATGTTGTTTTATGGTTTTCAGCTAAGACTTTTTACCACAAGGAGTGTCAGTGTTTCTGACCCCTCCGCCTCCTGACTGAGACCCAAGTTGCTCGTTCATGCTCGGCATTAACTTTTCAGCAAAGTTTACTTGCAAAGGGAGGCTTTTAGGAGAAATGTATGGCGCTGGTGTGCCATTAAATCTGTTTGTGATGAGCACTGTTCAGAGTGTGGGGGAGTTCAGCTTAACAAAGCCACGGGTACAAACAATGCTGCTGCTGCTGCTTCTCCTGCACGTGCAGCCGCAATGTGCTGATACCAGGTGCTGGATATGCACCACTGTCGGGTTTTTCCTGAAGTAACAAAGAACTTCTGGATTCTTATCTGCACAAGAACATGCGGTGCCTCAGTCCTAAGTGCCTCAGAAATATTAGAAGTATGTTTTCTTCGGACTGTGGTCACAAGGGTTCAGAGTTGGAGCCAGTTCTGTGGGCAGGCTGATGAATGGTCTGGGGCTCCTCTGCAGAGCCCCATTAATTCTGGGGCTGGTTTCTGCTGGTTCTGCTGTGCTGGCTCCAGCAAAACACATCCACACTTAGCAGCAGTGAAATTACTCTGGCATGAAATAGTGTGGAACAGGCAGGGCAGTGAAGGGCAGCATGGACCAATTGTTCTGGCAGGTGTGACGAGTCTGATTTGGTTCTAACACAGCACTCCCAGATCTCTGCTCCACCTGTGACACTTGCAGTAGAGGACTGTTCCTCTTCACAATGTCCAGCAAGGCAGGTCCAAGACACTTTGACCATTTTCATTTTAAAAACGGAAAGGAAATCAGCAGCAAACATGAAGCCACCAGTCAGAGGTCCCAGGAAGAATCAAAACAACAAAGAGGAGAGCTCCAGAACACCCCCAGGTGCTCTGAACAGAACTTCATTGGAAATATCTTTTTCAGCCCTCTGCTTGATTCCTGAGAACAGCCCATAATAATGACATTAAAGCTATGCAGGAACTTGTGCAATAACGTAGAATGAGTAGGTTGAAAATTAAATGTATAGCTAGGTGTTGAAAACTACTTACCAGAGATTGTTTCCTTGTCTCAATATTTGGCAAAGGTCAAGTAGCTTTAGTTGCTGATCAACTAGGTGTGATTTTAAAAAAGCCCAACTAAGCACCATCCACCCACTTTCAATGTTAATGAAAACACATCAATTTCTCCCTGCTTTGTGCTCAGGTGGGACTGAGAAGAGCCATGCCAGCCATAAAGAAGAAGGATCCTGCTCCATAGGGAGTAAGAGACCATTAAGACAGAAGCACTCCCAGACCAAGTGCCTCCAAAGTGTCCTGAAGGAAATGGAGCTCGTGCACAGCTCCAGGGATGGGCAGATTGAAGAGGCCATCAGGTTCAGTCAGGAGCTGGAGAAGGAGCTGAAGAGCTCTCAGGAAGCTCTGGTCAGCCTGGAGGATTGCAACCGTAACCTGAGGAGGGAGCAGGCAGGGATGAGAGGGAAGGTGGAAGAGGCCAGACACGCTGTCCTGAACAGTCTTGGCAAAGTGAAGGAGCTGGAAGTGAGAGCTAACGAGGTGCCACATCTGCAAGGATACATTCAGCAGCTGGAATCACAAGTGCAGCACTACAGGTGCTACAGTCAGAGTCTGTCCAAAAGTGCCTGTGAAATCACAGTGCTGGGACACAAGGGAGTTTTAGAATCTCTGCTTGTGGCTTATTGAATGTCTCCAAAACACCTTGTAAAATGTAGCCAGAGGGAAATGAGAAGCTGCTTGTGCATTTCCTTGGCTGGGGTCTGTAGGAGATCTGGGAGCCTTCCAGGCCAAAGTAAGGGTGCAGATCTACAGAGAGCTGAAGTTACCCCTCTGTTGGGGGCTGAGTGTTTTTCTATTACTGTGTCAATTTAGAGAATTTTTCCCATTATCATGCCAATGGAGCTGGCCGGATTACAGCCAGGACCTTTAATGACTCTAGACAAAAGGGGTAGGTGGGAGCGGCTTTTGAAGGGGGACTCGTGTTTCCGAGAGCTTGGAGGAGGACGCCCCATCTCCAGCCCCTGCTGTGGAACACAGGAGAGCCAGACGGTCTGTGATCACCTGCCCTGCATCTGCCCCGTTCCAGCCTCCTGCCTCTGCGGACACAGCTGATCACCCGGACACAAACGGTGAGCGAGGAGCCGCCCGCTCCAGCCCGTTCCCACCTGAGACCGGCGTGGCTGCCGCCCCTCGCGCCTTCGCTCCCACCTGCCCTCGGCAGCTCCGGGCTTTGCTCTGTCTGCAGCACCGGGACTGAGCGCAGAGAGAGTGTGTCTGCAGCTAAAGAAGGGACTGGAACCCAGTTATCTATTCTGTTTTGTTGGTAATTTTAACAACTGCTGTTGTTTCTGCTTGTACGGTTTGATATATTAGTAAAAGAGCTGTTATTCCTACCCCCTTATCTCTGCCTCAGAGTCCTTGATTCAAACCATTATAATACTTGGGGGGAATGGAATTATAAGTCTCTATTTCAAAGGAAAACTTCTGCCTTTTTCGGCAGACACCTGTCCTTCAAACTGTGACAGCATCCTGCCCATTGGCTCTTCTTGTGCACCTTGGAGAGAACAAGGTAGGCGTTTCTGGCAGCTGGGCATTAGCAGTGTTTAAAACGGGGCCATGTTATGGAGCAAGCCCAGCTGAGCTAGTCTGAGAAGAGCCCAGTGCTCCTTGCTCCTCCCTGCTGACACCAGATCGTTTGTGTGGTTTTGGCATGACCTGGGCTCTGTCAGGGGTTGCTGTGTGGACATGAGACAGCAGCTCCTGTCCCGCTGGGTCCCAGCAGTGCCTCGCAGGAGTGCCTGCACACACATCAGGATGCTGGCCAAGAGAGGTCCTGGAAACTGAGGCAGCTGATTTGAAGCATTTCCAGGTGCTTTGAGGTCACGGCCAATAGTTTTCCCTCAGGATACAGCAGTTCTGAGGGTTCTCCCCAGAGCTGCCTGATGCTGCCCACTCTTTGTGGCACCAGTTGCTTTCCTGTGGAATGTCCTGCCTCCCCCAAGAGTAAAGAGGCAGCTGGAGAAAGAGCTTGCCAGGCCACTCTTGATCCTTTCCCAGCAGTCCTGGTCAAGTGCAGAATTCCAAGCTGAGTGGGACTGTGCAAATGTGACAAGCGTGCACAGGAAGGGTTGGTGGGAAGGATGATCCAGGAACCATAGGCCTGGCAGCCTGAGCTTGCTACCAGGAAAGGCCTTGGAGCAGATCCTCCTGAGTGCCATCCCAGGGCACCTGCAGGGAACCAGGGGCTCTGCTGGAGGCTGGGAAAGCTCTGCGGAGGGATGGGGACACCTGGGGGTCCTGGCGGGCTGTTGAGGGCTTCTGTGTGGCTGTTTAGGGGGTTGGTGTTGGTGGGCATCTTGGGGAAGGAGTTGTCTGGAAGGTGAGAGGTCTAGGCTGGAACTGGAGTCAGCTTGAAGGCAGCATCTGTAGTTTGGCACAGCTTTGGTTATGGAGGGCAGAAGGAATAGCTGTCATTTTTCCTGTTAGTGGTTGTGATTCTCCCTCAGGGAAGAAGAGGGGAGAGCTGTACTTTATGATCCACTTAGATATCTGTACCAGGAGGAGGAGGATTAGCCATTTTGTAATCTACTCATTTGGGCTGATTGTGTAACACTGAGTGGACTTGCATTCCTTGCAAGCTTTCATTCCTTCATAGAATTAGGATATTATCATCTCTTCATTGAAAACCATTTGCAAACCAAAGCATGGCCTTTTTTTGCCTCTGTGTAGTGTTGTTTTGTAAAGTGACTCTTAAGGGATGATATTAAGGCAAATGAGTTGCTGCTGGAATGTAAGCCTGAGGCTATTGCTTCCACAATCTTAGAATTTATTTCCAAAACACTTTAACAACTGATCCTGTAGTTGCTGAAAATGCTTCTTGCCACCCTGTTAATTGACATATTAGTACCTGAAAATATTTAAATCTTGCCATTCTGGGCATTTCAGTAAAATTCACGTGGCATCTCTGGAAGGGATGTAGAGCCCAAGGCCTTCCTCCCCTGGCAAGTTCCTTTGTAACTCTGTTACTGGTTTGAGCACAAATCAACCAAACCTCAATAGCTTGCTTTGCCAGAGTAAAAAGACCCACAGCAGCATACATTTTGAGGAAGGCTCCTGCCAATCCTGGGGAGCCCCAATGACTCCCTTCATGAAGGTGTTTTAGCAATTGCAAGGCCAGAGCTTTTGGTATCCACTGCCTCCCATCCCTTGTCAACCAATTATTTCCTCTTTATCCCTTGCAAACCAATTATTTCCTCTTTCCTCTGCCTCGCTCTTTTTAATTACCTCAAGTTCCTCTGGTGGAAAAGACAGTTTCTCTGGCAGCAGTGCAGTTACTGGGAGGAAAGGGAGGATCTTAGAGTTTTCTGGCAACAGTGGAGCTTTCCGAGCTTCTTCATCCGCCGGTCAGTTTCCTGTTGCCTCCTGTGAGCACCTGTCTGGTGCCCCTTAATGTGGATTATTGCCGCCTTTTTTGGTAAATTCACCACTTCCAATGGGCAAGAGATTAAGTTCTTGTCAGCTAAGGTGTCTCCCCTGCAGGTGAATAAACTTCTATCTTCCCATAGCTTCCCAAATGCATGTATCACCTCATATGCATATTTGGAATCAGTAAAACATTCACTGTCTAGTCCCGGTGTAATTCACAGGCTCTCACAAGCGCATTGAGCTCCGCTGAGCTGACCAGGTGGGTGTTACTGTATATGGGGTTACAGAGCAGCGAATGGACACAGTAACATGGCACTCTCTTGCAGAAGAGAGCAAAGAACAGCAATTTACTGAGAGGAGCCATTTCCTTAAATAAGGCACTTTATGAAAACCAAAATACTGACAGACCATTGTCAGAGAAGGAGACACCTCTTTTCCGAGGCTTCTCACTGATCCAGCGGGTGTTTACCTTTGTTAAAATTCTTTTTCTCATGTTTATGTTAAAGAAAGTGCCTCTGGACTGGGAAAAATCCTGGCCGGGGTTGGGAATGCCAGATAGGAAAAATCCTTTAAGATTCTTCCTGAGCCTGTGACAGGCCACAGGTGAGGTGTAACCTTTCCCATTCCTTTAATTGCTTCCCATTCTTGGCAGAGTATCCTGTAAATCCTTTCCCTTCTACCACCCTTGAAGACCCATCAATGACATCTGAATACAGTCATGAGCTTCTTCCTCCCTCCTCCCACCTCTTCAGGGCCCTTCAAAGAGGAGGTTATATTGAAATAGTTGAAATTCCTTTTCTGCATCTGGGAGAGCTAAGTCTGGGGCAATAAAAAATGTGTCTTTTGATTTTCTAAAGCTTTGCACTCCTTCTGGTTTAACTTCATTAACCAAAGAACTATCTTTGACAAAGAAGTAAAAAAGAGGAATTATCCTGAGCAGGCTCAGGGCACTCGGGTACTGAGCAGTCCTGCTGGGGCCCCTCTCTGGGAGACCTGGGAGGGGCTGCAAGGGGTGCCCAGGGTGAGGAAAGGGCAGAGGAGTAGAGCAGAGCTCCAGGGTGTCCTGACAGGGCCTGACTGTGTCCCCTGGGGCTGGGGCAGCTGTCACGGGGCAGGGAGGTTCGGGGCTGGCAGTGGCTGCTCAGGGCTGGCTTGGGCCCGGGTCCCTGGAAGGAGCCACTGCCCAAGCAGCTGCGCTGCCCCCGGGCTCTCCTCCCGGCCTTCTGGGCTTTGTTGGGTGGCACAGCCTGTGCCAGGGGGGCCAAGGTGCCCCAGCTCTGGGGGAACAGAGAACGTCCTGGCTGTATCCAGCCAGCTGTCAGCTCTGCAGTGGAACACAGCACGGGCTCACACTCCCTGCTGATGACAGAAATATGCACAGTGAAATAGGAACACATTCTCTGAATCCACTTTGATGAATCCCAAGGATTCTCAGGCCACAGAATGCGCACAAGCTGTGCATGATGGGTGCAGCATTGACACTGTTCACTGTGCCACTGTGCCATGGCCTGTCTCCATATCTCTCTCCCCTCAGAGGTCCTACCAAACACCTCAGGGACACCTGCACCTGTCATTTCACATCTCCATGCCCATGCCTGATGTCCCTGTCACAGCTGTGTTGCCACCTTGTTGCTGCGCACATGCTGCCACCACCAAAACAAAACCCTCTCCTCCTGAAGGCACTGGCCTTGTCTCTGCCCGGACTGAAGGTGGGTCCCTCCTGCCAGGGCAGGCCCTGGCCCAGCCCTTCTGTGCCAATAAAGAAATGGAGCTGTCACCCCAGTGTCTGGGTGGTGGCACCAGCACAGCCCACGTGGCACCAGCACTGGCTGAGCTCCATGGCCAGGAGCAGCCATGGATGCCCTCGGTGCAGGCAGGCAGGAGCCAGGCAGGGGCTGCTGTGACCAGCGGTGAGGCCTCAAGGGGCAGGGGGAGTCCATGCTGAGCATCCCTGGGCTCAGGGCAGGACCTGGACAAAGTGGAGGGCTGGACAATCAACCACCCTGTGAAGTTCAACAAGGGAAAATTCCAGATTGTGCACCTGAGATGGGGCAGCCATGGATGTATGAGCAGGCTGGAGAATGAGATGCTAGAGAGCAGCACTGTGCAAAGGAACCTGGGAATCATGGTGGATGGAAATTGCATATAGTCAGCAGTGCCCTGGCAGCCAGGGGACACATCTCCATCCTGAGGGGCACCAGGCCCAGCATGGCCAGTCAGGCCAGGGAGGGATTGCCACTCTCTGCTCTGCTCTGGGGTGGCCTCACCTCAAATATTGTCTCCAGTTTTGGGCACTGCAGTGTAAAATTGTTCAAGAGAGGGCAGTGAAGATGGTGAAGGGCCTAAGGGGAAGCTGTGTGAAGAGCAGCAGAGAACTCTTTGTCTCTTTTGCCCGGTGGAGACTGATGAGAGACCTCATCGGCGTCTGCGACTTCCTCATGATGGGAAGAGGAGAGGCAGGAATTGATCTCTTTCCCTTGTCCCCACTGATAGGGAATGGTCTGAAGTTGTGTCAGGGGAGATTTAGGCTGGATATTAGAGAAAGGTTTTTATCCAGAGGACAGCTGGGCACTGCTACAGGCATCCCAAGGCAGCACCGCATTTGACAGAACTCCAGATGCATTTGGACAATACTCTCAAGCACATGGGGTGACTCCGGAGGGTATCAGGAGTGCTGGGTGCAGAGCCAGGAGCTGGACTTGATGAGCACTGTGGGGCCATTCGTATTCAGCATAATCTGTGATTCACTGATTCTCTTTGACACTGTAGAATATCTGGGCATGGATCCCTTCAAAAGAGATATCGTGGAAAAGAGTGGAGCAATCAAGACCATTTCCAAGGACACAGCCTGACCAGCAGTGTCAGCAGGCAGTACAAAAATGTTACTAAGCACTTGCACTTTGATGAAGGAAAACATTTACAATCAGGGCACCTCCGCTCCCCATGCGAGTGATGTTACAGGATGAGCAAATTTTCCTCCATTTAGTGTTAAACAAAGCCAAGCTCATGAAGGTTTGGCTTTGGCCTTGAGACTTTGCTCTGTGTGTGAGCCCTGTTCTGGATTGATTGCCAATCAGTCTTGGAGTCACCTTTGGCAGTTCTGGGCTCAAAGGGACAGCTGAGGCTGCACTGCACGTGACTGGGGTGCAGGGCTCCATCATCAAAGGGCTTTGACACATTTAAAGTACTATATTTTTAGCAGAAGGTTGTGTTTATGAACGTCATTCCCCTTTTTTAAAATTTGTTTTAAAAATACTTCTCTTCCAATAATTTTCCCAGTTACTTGATACAGTGAATTCTGGCATAAATATCCCATGGCTGAATTAGGAAATTGTAAGTACTATAAAATGAAATTATTTTTACACTCTTCTCTCCTTCACACACTGATCAAACCTATGTTGGTTTGATGTGACCAACAGAAGTGTTTGGCCTTGCTTTTAATTCAAACAAGGAGCAGAGCTGAAACCTGTTGGAAAGAGTCTCTTCACTTCTCTCACTTCTCTCAAACTGCCAGGGTTCTTATTTTCCAGATCTGGGCACGAATATAAAAACAGATCAGCTACAAATACTCCTGGTAAAGTAACTGATAGAAATTAGGGATTTGGTCTGTTTGCTCACTAACCCCTGAGGTCCTCAGAGCTGCAGCTCCCTGCTCTCTTTGCAGACAGAGGCTGGCTATGGATGACAGTCATGTGTCTGGCCTGGTGCACACCAGGTCCACACATGGGCTAAGGGATCATCCTTGCACACCCCAGCCTAGAAGAACCCAGTTCATTGATGAATCTGACACAATTTTATTGCATGGCAGCAAAAATAAGGCAAAATAAATGTTAGAATTGGTTCCATTCCAAGCACTTTAAATTTTGTTGCATGTAATGGAGATAGGAACTACAAGCTTCCTGTTCATGCACAAACTGCTGTCTGAGAGCACACAGTCCACAAAGTCACAGGGGTTTGCAGAGCTGCGTCTGAGGTGACTTGAAAAAGAAAAAAAAATCTTTACGTGCAACACCTGGCTTTGAAATCTTACAATACAAAGCTGATTCCTGCCTCAATCAAATAACAAAGTCAAAAATGTGACCCAACGAAACAGGTAAACAAAACAAACCACCAAGGAAAAATCAAAACTAATGCAAAGGACCCCAAAAATCCAGAAAAATATAAAATCAGGTGAAGGAGGGAGCGATCAAACATTAACAAATGGGCAGAGAAACTACAGAAAGGACAGGTAACTACAAATGACAGGTAATCAGTGGTGATGGCACCAAACTAGCCAGGGCATGCGAGATACAAGTCTCACCCTGGCACGGCTCACTGCAGCCTGGGCTAGCACGCTGGAGACACACCGGCACAGCACCAGGAGTGGGGAACTGCCCCAGAGCAGCATTTCCTGGAGGCAGAACCTTAGAGCCAATTGCTCCACGCCGTGCTCGGCATCTGGGCTCAGGTAAAGAGGAGAGGGAGGCTCTCGGAAGCTGAGATCCCAAGACATTTCTTAGGACTGGAGGCTTCAGTAACAAACAGCATTTCTATGCGCAGCATGAAACACAGGGGCAAAGCAGGGCGTGCGCACAAACACTTCAGCACTGAGAGATCCTTAGGGCGGAGCGGAGGGCAGGGTCTCACAGAGCTGAATCAATGAGGGCAGCAAGGGGAGGAGAAAGGGTCACATGGGCCAATGGGGCGTTGAGGAACAGGGGATTTCCAAGGGGGTGGAGCAACAAGGGATTGGCTCAGGGTGGGACTGACAAGGAAGCTGCTGGAACAAGGGGCGGGGTTACAATGATGGAGAGGCAGCAACTGGGACAAGGGGCGGGCAATGCCAACCGGGAAGTTTCAGGGGCGGATACAACCTGGGGACAAAGCGACCTGGGAAAACACAGGGGTGCACAGGAACAAACTGTTATAACAAGAAACTGGATAAAATAAACACGCGCCACCAAATCACCCTTCTGAAAAAAAAAAGAAACAGAAAATCAATTGTGATGATTGCGAAATGGGACTCTGCATCTTTAGCTTTAATATATCCATTGTGTGTAAGTTCTGTTCGCCTTGTTAAGTCACATCATCGGGCAAGGGGGTTTTTCTGTCCAAAGGAAATACTGCAGTGCAAGAGGAGACCAGCTTAGAAAATATTAAGAGCTGAAAAGAAAGTACTTGTTTTTAATATGTGCTACAGTTGGTTGCTGTTTGTTCATGGGTTTTTTGTCTGTCTTTGAAAGCAACCCCTTAGATGTTAATGCATGCAACAAGTCCTTTTGAAAGGGCTGTCTTGGCAAAAAACCTGCCAATTTTGTGATGCAAGACACAAACAGCTTCCCCTGGGCTACAGCTGGAAGGTTTGAAAATGTGTTCCAGGAACTCGTGATGCGACAGAGTCTGATTAACACCACTTAATGTCATGCAGTGCAAGATGTAAGTTATCCAACAAAATACTCTGAGTGTTTCTATGCCAAGCTGCAGGAAAGGGCTGTGCATTGCAATGACAGGAAACAGACACAGAGTGCACGATGGACAGCTTTCCCAGCCAAAGCAGAGCAGGAGCACTGGGAGCAGAAAGGGACACGCCGAGGAACCCCAGCAGCTCGTTGCTGAGAGCCCATTTCATGCAAGGACTGGCACTCAAAACATTAAATAAATTAAAAGGAAAGGGTGAGGGGAGGTGGCATTGAGGTGGCCTCAAAGGTTCAACTCTGCTTTTGTCACCAACATTCTCATAGTTGCTGTGTTTGTTTTCCTAGAGGATTTGTAGTCACCAGAGCTTCAGTCCCTTTGATCAAATCAGTCTTAAGAGCAGCTCGGGGCTGGGTCAGTAATTTTGATGTGAACACTCACTGGGGTCCAGCCAACAGAAGAACATTAGTTGCAGGCCACCCATACAGCTTTTCATATTAATGGGCACAAAGCCTTTCTTTTTGCAAACGGAGGGATGTTGGGGGCATTTTTGCACCATCATGTCGAGGTACAAGGCTCTGGATCTACACAGCACTGTGGTGAAGAGGGGACAGGTGGGGACAATCCAGGCTGTTAGCAGTGCCCCCACCCCCTCATTAGGGACATCACAATTGCTTTTAGAGCTCCTAAACCAGCTGGTGAAAAACTCTTCTTCTTTCCTTGCTCTCTGCACACTGACAGGCAAGTTGAACAGAAAATCTACCCCTTTCTCCATTATCTCTGAGGATCAAAGGAAAGCCCAAAAAACCCCAAGTGAAATGGAAAATTATTTTGTGCGCAGGCTGATTTTTAGAGAGGTTTGACTAAGATTGACTAAGCCAGTGCTAACAACACTAATTTCAACAAATATTTATACTTCCAAAAGTGTTGTGCTGAATGAAGAGTGCCCCATGTTATGTGCCTTCCACAAAGCATGGGACAGCTGCTGCTGTGCAAAGGTGGCTGCAGGGTGAGACCCTTTACCTTCAGAACTGGCTCTGCTTTCCTGAGGGGCAGAAATTCATCTCTCAGAATGCCTTGGAGCTTTTGGAGCTGCTCTGGGCTCACCTGTGGGTAACTGGGCTGCTGTGGAGCACCAGAGAACTTTCAGCTTGGTACCAATGCATGGGGACTGCAGAATCTAAGCAGCATCTTCCTGGGGCCAACAACAGACTGAAAAGGAAAAACCAGCATCAGAAACTGTGAGATGGAAAGGTTTTTGGTGGTTTGAGATAAAAAAATGCCAGTGGCAAAGAACAACCTTTCTCACAAGGACTCCAGCAGAATAAAATATGCAGGTGTTGGAAGAACAGCCAGTGCCCACTGCAAAGACAATTCCCTGTCCTCTGGGCTCCATACACCACAGGTGAACATGGCACTCATCCAGACTGCTTCCCAAAGCACTTCTCTGCAAGAAGCACTGGAGAAGTGCATGGGGCAAGAGTTCTGCAAGCACCAGGTTCTTGTGCAGCAGAAACGTTGTCAAATATGAGAGATTCTAGTAACGAGAACAAATCTGTTATTTATGGCTTGTAAATATTCCACTGAATCTCAGATACTTCTGGGTGAAAATAAACACAGGGCAAAATTTCCAAAGTAAAGTTTCATAACAAAATTCCAGTTTGATACACGTGCAGAAGAACAAAAAGCCACTTCCACTGTAGAAACATGAGCTGAAGCTATGCAGTAAGTTGTGCTCAGTAGCTGACCTGCTGGTTTGGTTTTGACAGGGTTTTAGACAGGAGATATTACCAAAAAAATTCACAAGAAAACTCTAAAGTATCACAAATATGCACAATTATGTTATTTTCTAGCTCCAATATTGCCAGCACATAGCTTAAGGAAGAAAGTATTTACCAACCATCATAGAAAAAAACCCAAAAATTTCAAAAGGACTTTGAAGGATATCACAAGCACGTCAAACAGTCATTTTCCAGCTTTGCAGGATTTCAGTTCAAAGTCAATCTAAACAAGCCAGCACATATCTAACAAGAAAGAAATCACAGTTCATATCTGCTCCTCAACCCAAGCATTGCTAGATCAAAAATGGATGGTATTATTTTCCAGCTCTCTATAAATGTGTCATAATTTGCAAAAAAAAAAGAAATACATGCATAGAAATATTTCATAGTTTTGTAAGAGAGATAGATAGAAAACTAGATTAACAAGACAGAGACATATGAATGCACTTGCCTCTATAACTTTGTACAGAAGGGGAAGAGGAAGTGAGAGGTGATTGTTTTCCACGCATGGAAAACAATCTTTTTGCCAGAAGAATCAGCTTCCTTCTTCAATGGCCACCAGGGTGCCTGAATACCCCACCAAGAAGGCCCTGTGATCCTGCTGGCCTGTGCATCCAGCACTTCAAGAAAGTAATGCCTACCTCTTAACAGTGCAGTGCTCTTAAAAGAGGTTTATTCCCATTTTTTGGTGACAAGATGAACAAACTGAAGCCAGTTACTGTAAAATGCCTGCACAAGCACCACTGCAAATCAAAGCCAGAAGAAGGATGAAGCCAAGGTGTCCCACAACCATGGCCCAAGCAGCCAGAGATCCTCCTCCAACCCTGGCTGCATTGCAGCAATCAATCAGCACCAAAAGAAAGGGCTCCACTGAAAGCCAGCAAACATAACCCTTTACCAGGACACACATTTAGAGGGCAAAGAATTAAAAAAAACCCATTTTATCAGCCATGCTTCCCACTGAGAAGGGTTGGACCTCTCTGCCCCCTCAACACTTCTCCAGCAGCTTCACAGAGAGATCTAAGCTGGCCCCCCCGAATGAACAGAGTTGGTCTCCATTCATTGTGAGAAACCAGGGCCTCAGATACAGCCCGGGTGCCTCCTGTGTCCCAGGAAAGAGCCATGGCTGTCAATGTGTGTTTGGCTGCAGCACAGGGCCAGGGCCAATGGCTGTGGGTGTAAATGTGTGTTTGGCTGCAGCAAAGGGGCAGGGCCAATAGCCGTGGCTGTAAATGTGTGTTTGGCCACCACCACAGCCTCACCAGAGCCCAGGTTTGCAGCCATTCCCTGCTGAGGCCCTCACCTGGCCCAGCCCGGCCTGGCCCCAAGGGATGGGCTCCAAGCGCCCCCTGTGCCCACAGGCCTGGCCCAAGGGTTTGCAAAGCTTTTGTCCCAACTTTGTAAAACCTCCACCAAGAGTGTCCCTTTACTATACTGAGAAGAGTAAAACCCCTCTCATGTTTAACCCTGCTGCACTTCAGGATGGATCCATGCACACCTTAGCAGAGACCCCAAAATTTGCCCGTGTGCCCCATGAGTTGCAGGTCCAAATGATGCCAACTGAAGAGGATGTGCCCTGAGCCCAGGGATGCTCAGCACGGGCTCCCCCTGCCCCTTGAGGCCTCGCCACTTGTCACAGCAGCCCCTGCCTGGCTCGTGCCTGCCCGCACCGAGGGCATCCATGGCTGCTCCTGGACATGGAGCTCAGCCAGTGCTGGTGCCATGTGGGCTGTGCCGATGTTACCACCCAGACACAGCTGTGACAACTCAATGTCTTTATTGCAATATAAAACAATGGCCAAGGTCTGCCCTTGCAGACAGGGGCTGGCCAAGTTCAGTCCAGGCCAGGGAGCAGGACCAGGGGGTTGGGGAGAGGGGTTCTTGTTTTGGAGGTGTGGGTGCTGGGACACGCTCAAGAGAGGAGTGCAGCCAGGGCAGATGGGGACAGACGTGAAGAACTGGAATGTGACAGGTTCTGATTGCCTGAGCTCTTGGGTTGCTCTTCTGAATGTGCACAGGAGCACCTGTGGAGAGAGCAGTGTCTGAGGCCCCAGCTGCCCCTGGCACACAGGGAGCCTCGTGCCCAGCAGGGCCCAGAGCTGACAAGGCTCCCCAGCACGGCTGGAGCTGCTGGCACAGCTTGGCCCAGCTGGACAGCTGCCCCTCAAGGCCCCAGCCAGCAGGGGATGGCTCTGGGCAGGGTCCCTGGCCAGGAGCAGCCCCAGAGCACCTCTGCCTTTCAAGGGCAATCTGGTCCCCGCTCTTTCTCCTCCCCACCTTGCTCTGCCTCTGCCCGCTGCTCCTGGGGCTGCTCTTGGCCATGCAGCCTCAGTGGGAGCCAGCACTGGCTTCAGCCCCAGTGGCTCCTCGGGACAAGGCCCAGCAATTGGGAGGCCAATGAAAGCACTGGGCAGCAGCAGAACCCTCAGCAGAGTTATGTGGACAACCACTGACCATGCACAACTCCACAGCAGCCTCACTGGCAATGTTTCCTGTCGACAGCCACCAGCAAATGAATCTGTTTGAGGGAGGAAATCAAAAAAGCACACACCGGTTTCTCTTCCAGCAATACCAGATTCCAACACAGCACAGCATGAAGACAGGCACCAAATGAAGCAGGACGGGAATGAACTCTAGCCAGCAGCATGTATCCTTACAGAAACCCTTTCCAATGTCCTTCTGGAAATTGGGAACATGTGTTGAGGTGCTGGCTGCATCTGTAGGAGTAATGGAGTGTCTGAGCCCGTGCTGTGTTCCACTGCTGAGCTGGCAGCTCGCTGGATACAGCCAGGACGTTCTCTGTTCCCCCAGAGCTGGGGCCTGGGGCACCTTGGCCCCCCTGGCACAGGCTGTGCCACCCAACAAAGCCCAGAAGGCCAGGAGGAGAGCCCGGGGGCAGCGCAGCTGCTTGGGCAGTGGCTCCTTCCAGGGACCCAGGCCCAAGCCAGCCCTGAGCAGCCACTGCCAGCCCCGAGCCTCCCTGCCCCGTGACAGCTGCCCCAGCCCCAGGGGACACAGTCAGGCCCTGTCAGGACCCAGTGCAGCCCCTGCCCATTCGGGAGCCAGGGCTGGCTGTGGCCCTGGACTCATGGCAGGGCTCCTGCTCGGGGCTGCTCCTGTGCCTTGGGCCTCTGGGCACCCAGGGCAGCTCCGGGAGCAGCTGCAGCAGGAGGGCCCTTGGTGCACGAGTCCCCTTTCCCAGGGGCTGGGAACGAGCTTCAGAGGCCTCAAAGCTGTGGCACCTCCAGCTTTGGCTGCTGCTGGGCTGTGCAAGGGAGAGGGCTGAGCCTGGCACAGCAATTACCTGCTGTGCCTGTGATTGTGCCTGGCATTGGCTCCCTTCCTTCAGCAAATGCTGCCTTCCATAAAGCCTCTCTGTCCATCCCTTGAGAAAGGAAGTGGTACAGCTGCATGAGATGGAACCTTTACATATCAGAGAAGAGGCCTCGGCAGGAGGCAATACTTGTCATAGACATGGATAAGGATCAAGAAAAGGCCCAGAAACTTGAGGCTATGACAGGACTCTTGTCCCAATCACCACCTCTTCTGATCTATATCAAGACCAGGAAATTTCAGGGGATCTCAGGGTGTGCATAACCCCTGGGGCACTTTGGACTCCCTGTCAGCTGATGCCAAAGGCCTTCCTGCAGAGGCTGGGGAGAAGCTGCAGCCAGGCCAGGCTGAAAAACAGCCCTGCAGGGTGTGACAGCAGCAGCGGGGCAGCGAGGCTGCCATGGATCCCTTCCCGCTGTGCCGGGCACGGCGTGTTCAGATGTGCAGAGAAAGCCCCCGGCTGCTGAGTGTCAGGAGAAGGCTGAGGGAAATGTACCCACCATAGCCTCTCTGCAGTTCCTTCACAATGTCTTTCAAGACATTTGACTCGTGATTCCTCCTCTCCTGTGGTTTTCTTCTTCTGTTTTAGAGGATCTTAAAAGAATTTAGTTCCATTTCCCATGAGTGGATCCCACAGAAGCAGCTCTCAGCCTGTGGGGTCAGCAGGGACACACTACTCACCCCTGCAACGGCAGTGTGGTTTGTGTGTACCAACCAGTAAAGGACTGGGGAAAATATTTCCTGCAGACACATCTGTATACCAAAAGCCACAGAAGCATCTCTTATCTCTGCTGCTCTGCCTGGGCAGCCCTGAGCTGCAGGAGCAGTGAGGGGATTGCACAGGGCCAGGGCACACACGAGCACGGCTCTGTCCTGGCACCTGCAGCGATGCCCCCCTGGCCGAGCTTTGGGCTCTGAGCTGGCAGCTCCCCCAGGGGGAAAGACCTTGACCTACCCTCACCAGCTCCCAGAGGCTATTCCCTGAATGTGGGTTGGAAAGCCAGATCACCATCCCCAGCAGTTCCATCTGCAAAGAAAGGCAGGACAGAAGAGCTCACAGCACTGCAGGAAATCCTCATGCTGCCTGGGGCAGGCAAAGGAGGCACACAAGGCACAGCCCTGGGCCCTTCCCTTCCCTCTCTGCTCTTCTGTGTGGCTGCACAGAGCACACCGGAGGAGACACTGGCATTGCACATGGGAAGAGCATTGACAGCTAAATGCTCCTTCCTCCCATGGACAGTGATCCTGTGGGATCACCCAGAGCTCCTAAAGGTCGTGGAGCAAGGATTCCAGTATCCATCAAGCCTGATCTGACCTTAAGGATAATGGGAAATTAGTGGGCTCTTGACACATTGACACTAATTGTTCTGTCAGTAAAAAGGGAATGTTGGAACTTGCCTCGGGCATTCTCCAAGATTTTCAAAATTTCATTCAACAGCAATTGCAAATAGTTCAAGTCGTCACGTGTTCCGTCTCTGAGGGTCTCTTCAGGCGTGAGACCTCCCCACAGAGGGCTTGCAGGTGGTAAGAAGTTTGGTTTTCTCTCGGAGGCACCGGCAAGAAAGTAGCTTGAGACGACCTTGTGTTGTTTTAGGGCTGTTTATTTATCTTTAAAAATGTTTCTGCCAGCCTGACACAGGTCCGCTCTGCAGGTCAACCATTGCAGAAGAACCCCTGGGAGGGCTGTGCCAACGTCTTTATACTCTAAACTACGTATACAATATTTACAAATTTTCCCCAATGCCATGCAACCTCTTTACAATATCCAGTTCTTTCCCCATCCAATCTGTGGTTCCCAGGGTGCAACTTCAGCATGGATGAGACCAAGAAGAAGGAGGAAGCCCACCACACCCAGGATCCTCCATCTTGACCACATGGCCCTTAATATAAACAATCTAAAAACCTACATATACTACATTCTAATATTCTAATTTTCACTCTACTCATCATTATTTTCTGTGTCTCTTCTCTCAACGTTGGCAAATTCTCCCAAGGAGCCCAATCCAGCCCCTGCAGCTCCTGGACAGCACTCGAGGGTCTCTGAGGGGTCTGCCAGGGGGGTCTTTGCATCCCCAGAAGAGCCAGGGAGATACTCTGGACTCCCACATTAACTGATCATTATTTCTTTTCCCTCCTGCCATTAGAATATCTTCCAGTATATCAATTAAACAATAATTTTACATCATATACACTGTGTGCTTTTACCAGTGCTTTGCTACCTCCTGCTTTCCCAACACTGCTTTTCTGGAATTACTGCTTTTTTCCAAGTCTTCCTCTGCTGCCTTGGGCTGTGTAAGGCCTGAGGAAGCCAGTACAGGCTACAAATATTACTCAAAATGCCCTGTATGCACCTGAACCAAAGAAGAATGATCCACTTCCCCACTGACAGGTACCTACTTGTGAGGACTTTCTGAGCACTCTGAGGCTTCTGATTCAGGTCCTCACTCAGCACACCTCACCCTCCTGCTGCAGCCAAAATCTTGGCTTTGCTGTGGAGTGAATTCCCCCCAGGCTCAGCTGTGCTCCTCTCTCAGCAGGTTGGGAAACAGTTCTGTGCACAGGAATGCAGCTGCCCACCCTGAAAGGTGTGCTGATGTCACCTGGAAAGCTCCACCTTTGGTGGAGTGGCTTCATGGCCAAGATTTTCCCCAAATTATTTCAGAAACCTGGAGTTTTTTAGTGATGAATGTTCTAGCAGGGTGGATTGATAGGCTCTCATTGAGCAGTGCCCTCAGTCACACCTGGGAGCAACCTGAAGGGACTAATTTTCATCTGGGTTTCATCTCTGCATCTCAACAAGCTCTGCCAACTTCATCTTGCAGTTTTTGCAAAAAGCATCATTTGGGCTCTGAACCTGCTGATATTTACAAGGAATTCTGAGAAACAGTAGAAGCATTGCACAAATTCAGAGTGCTACCTGAAGTTGTTGCAGATGATTCCTTGTGTGTGTGGCAGAGGAGAACTGCCCTCTGAAATGCTTTGAGGTCTTCAGTGCCCACCAGAGAGCTCAGGATGAGCCAGATCCCTTTGTACATTTACCTTTTTGTTTGGTTTTGTTTTTTATTGGAGGAGGAGCCCATACTCTCCAAACAGAAATATGGACTTAATGATGTCAATAAGAGCTTGTCAAACACAGGGCAGCGCCCACGGTGTCCCAGTGAGCTGCAGGGACTGATTTCTTTTGCTCTTGCTGTTCCTGATGAGAGGGCTGGCTTTAGACAGATGTGTTTGGGGGATGGCTGAACTTGAAAACCTCTTTGTTTTTTCCCCACCCTCCACAAAGGCAGCATGTTCTTGGGCAGCAGCATTCCCTCCCCACTGCCGGCCTTTGCCATTCCTTCACCTGCTGTCCCCTGCTCCCCTGGGGATGGCCTGTAAGGTCCCTCCCAACCCAAACCAATCTGTGATTCCCTGCATCTGTGATGCCCTCTGCAGTCCCAGTTCCCTCCTGCCCTCCCAGTCCTGCCAGGAGCCAGGAACAGCTCCGATGGCTGAGTGTGACCAGCCCCAGCCTGGCTGGGGGACTCCCAGGGCTGGGGATGTTGTGTCCAGGAGGGGAGAGCTGAGCTGGCTCCAAAGCAGCAGCAGTCCCCGTTGAGCAATGACTGGGACAGCTGAACCCATTTCCTGAAGGATGTTAAGCTCCAGCTTAGGGTTTCAGGTTATTCCAGGAAATCTCCCCATGAGCTTGCCTCAGAGGTCAGCTGCTCCCGAGCACCAAAGCAGCAGGAAAACGACTTCCAGACCTCACCTGGGTGCCAGCAATAAATTAAGTGATGAAATACCAGAAAAGCACCTAGGAAAGAAGTTGTCCTGCAGCTTGAGAAGAAAAAATCAAGGAAATCCCTGGACTTAGGAGTTGGTTGTAGGACTGAGAAAGAAGGGAATGCTGCTTATGCATGTGAAAGAGACATCATAGTATTTTTAGACTGAAAAGGGATAAACACTCTTTGCAGAGAAGACTTTCCCAAATCTGAAGTTAGCTGTAGCAATGGTGGGAGTAGTTGGGAGTGGTGACTCAGTGCATGGAGGGTATTTACTCACCCAGTTAGATAAACCCCCTGATGCCAATGTTATCTGACACTTTTAATTTTTCTGTATTTAACAGAAACCAAAGTACAAATCTCTACTCCAGGAACCATTGCCAAGGAGATGATTATTCATTAACTTTGTGCAAGGAAAAATGGGCTTAGCAACATCTAAGATCTCTGGGGGGAGTCTCTACATTAATTTCCTGTCAAATTCCTGTTGGTATTCTGTGTAAGCATTACTCCAAATTAATAATGCAAAATAACTAGAAAGTACCAGAACCTCCAAGGCAAATATTGTAATTTTTAGCCAGAATGGGTTTAACTGGTATTGTTTTATGCATCCTTTGCCTCTGAAATGTGAACTATTTCTGGTGCTGCTACCTGAATAATTGACTTTCTACAGAAACTACAGCTAAAGGACATTTTACCTCTCAATTAGAAATGGTGAAATAATAATTGTTAATAATGTGTTTGATTGATTTACATCATCATTGTTGAGCATATTTCTTATTAATAAATGCCTCCATTAGTAGATCATTATCATAGAATATACATAAATTATTTGGGATGCCTCCCCCCATCAGCCACTGAACGCATTATTCTTTACGATTTCTATTCATTAAGCCAGCTGCATTCCACGAGGAAAACAATATAAACCACAGTTCAGGGAAAGACTGTAATGCTTTAAAAATCCACAGGGAATATTTCTGTCAGATCAACATTTTTATAGCTCTAATCTTTTAACCTGTGCCAAATTTGCAGAAATCACCAGAACCTTTGGGATAAACAACCCGTTGTGTGTGGAGCCCAGCTCTGCCTGGGACACAGGGGGGGTTGTGAGAGGGGAGGGATGCTGGCGTGTGGTGTGCATGGGCTGAGGGTTCTAAAATATAGCCCTTGGCTCTGTGAGGCCATGCTGAAGGGCCTGCAGTGCAGCAGAACCTGAGCACAGCCTTTTCTGAGGGAAAACTCTGGAAACTTGGCCCATTGGGAAATGCAGGAGGGCTGGTGCTGCTGTCTCTGTCTGCCCCTGAGCTGGGCTTCAGCATCCTTTCACATTGAAAACCCCCAATAACTGTACAATTAATGACTAGCTGGCAGTAAGAGTTGAATGCAATTCATGTGCATTGCTCAAATCTTGGGAGAATGTCTCACCCTGCAGCAGTCTCACAGTACCCACCAAAGCACCCACTACCATTTTTCCCACAATTAACTGGGAAACCTTTGAGCATTTAACATTATCTCCTATAAATTCTCCACCTAATCATCCAAAGAGGAGCCAGCATCATTCTGATGTTTAAGCAGGAATAATCCCCTTTTCATTTCAAGACTCTACTCCCTCATTTTTATTCCTGTGACTAATTGATCACGCATTCCTTGCTGATAAATGCTCGTTAGTGTGGTTGGTGGCAGGAATTAATGAAACCATAAATTGCACGTGGTCTGTGCTGATTCTTCCCTTTGCCTCTGTCTGGGAGATGAAATTCCTTAGCAGTGCAGTGTGTCAGGGCATGAGAATGCCTTTGTTCTGGGGAGAGCTGCAGCATCACAACCACTTCAAAGGTGGATAGAGAGTGAAGGGAAGGTGAGAGCTCTGATCTGGTGTGACACAGCACTCCCTAGCACTGCAATGCAACGATGGAGGTAGGTGAGAGAGAAAAGGGTCAAATACCCTCCATAAAACAACCCAAACCCATACACCTCAGGTATAACCTGCATTCAGTTTAATTAGTTTAACTTGGTTGGAGATGATGGAAAAGAAGCAGCAGTCCCATTAATGAACAAACATTGTGTTACACCCATAGTGAGCAGGAGCAGAGGGGAGTTGAGCATCATCCCTGAAAGTGTTGGGCGTTGGGGCTGGGAGCACCCTGGGACAGTGGGAGCTGTCCCTGCCCATGGCAGGGGTGAAATGAGATGAGCTTTTTTCCTTTCCCACCCAAACCACTCCATGATTCTATGATTCATCCCAAGGTTTATCCATAGACATTGATGTTTTGGTGCTGCAGCAGCTCCCTGGAAGCTCTGAGAACCCCAGCACCCAAATCAATGTGCAGGGAAACCTCAACCTGCAGCAAGGAAAAGGTGGGAAGTGAGTGTGCCTGGAATTTGCAGGGAGACATGAGGCTGAATGCCCTGAGTGCCCAAAGCACATTTAAAAGTGCTTGTTTTGATGAGCTGGCCATGCAGAATTTCTCTGAGGAGCTCTAACACCACTTGGGGTTCCATGGAGTGTTGGCTGCATGAACTTCCAATGTTGTATCACAGAATTGAAGTTGAGCTCCTGAAGACATTTCCTGAACTACTAATTAAAAAAAAAAAACAACTTTTTCTTTTTTTTTTTATCATCAAGATTTTTCTCTTACATCTCTCATTCCCTAGGTACAATATATCTAATGTAAAACTTGACAGGAACATGGAATATGGCCCAAAGATAGTGGCTAGTGATGAAATACCATCCAGTGCCTTTTTCTCCCCAAAGAGAGCAGGCCAGACTGGTGCACATGTGTCCTAGTTTGAAAGGACAGGTGTCTGCCAGTAAAGGCAGAAGTTTCCCTTTGAAATAGAGACTTTGGTCCCACTCCCCCCAAGTATTATAATTGTTTGAATCAAGGACTCTGAGGCGGAGATAAGGGGGTGAGAATAACAGCTCTTTTACTAATATATCTCAGTGTACAAGCAGAAAACAACAGCAGTTGTTAAAATTGCTAACAGAACAGAATAGTTAAATCGGTTTCAGTCCTTTCTTTGGATGCAAGCACGCTGTCTCTGTGCTTGGTCCCAGTCGTGCAGCTGGAACAAAGCCCGGAGCTGCCGAGGGCAGGCAGGAGCGAAGGCGGGAGGGGCGGCAGCCACGCCAGTCTCGGGTGGGAACAGGCTGGAGTGGGCGGCTCCTCGCTCACCATTTGTGTCCGGGTGATCAGCTGTGTCTGCAGAGGCAGGAGGCTGGAACGGGGCAGATGCAGGGCAGGTGATCACAGACCGTCTGGCTCTCCTGTGTTGCACAGCGGGGGCTGGAGATGGGGCGTCCTCCTCTGAGCTCGCCGGCAACCTGAGTCCCCTCCGGAAGCACGAGAGGCCCCTCTGGGAGCCGCTGCCACCGACCCCTTTTGTCTAGAGCCATCAGAGATCCTGGGTGTAACCTGGCCAGCTCCATTGGCATGATAATGGGAAAAATTCTTTAAATTGACACAGTAATAGAAAAACACTCAACCCCCAACATTATCCACCCCGAATTTTTTCCATGCCAACATGCTACATCATATTGAAACCTTTAAATCATATACATACATGCAATTACAGGCACAGTATCATGGATAGTTCACCCTAGAACAAGGTCCCCTTGGGGTATGCATCGGGTCTCTCCATCCCTTTGCATCACCCACCAAGTGCAACCTGGTTCTGGAGCGAAAACCATCCGATGAACAGGACTGTCTTTGCTGGAAGCAGAGTTCACCCAGACAGTTTTTCCTAACATGCCTCTCAGGTGTACCACTGGGACCTTATCTCCATCTGGTGTTCCCAAGGGCTCTGATTGGGCAGGGTCTGCTCGGTTAGTGGAACCTTGGCAATTCACTAAACATGTGGCCTTTGCTAGATTGATCTCCCAGTTCTTGAAAGTCCCCCCACCAAGTGCCTTTAAGGCGGTTTTAAGCAGACCATTGCACCGTTCGACTTTCCCAGATGCTGGTGCATGGTAGGGAATATGGTACACCCACTCGATGCCATTTTCTTTAGCCCAGGTGTTTATAAGGCTATTTTTGAAATGAGTCCCGTTGTCTGACTCAATTCTCTCAGGGGTGCCATGCCTCCAGAGGACTTGCTTTTCCAGACCCAGGATGGTGTTCCGAGCAGTGGCGTGGGGCACAGGGTAGGTCTCCAACCATCCGGTGGTGGCTTCCACCATGGTCAGCGTGCAGCGCTTGCCTTGGCGGGTCTGAGGCAGTGTGATGTAGTCAATCTGCCAGGCCTCTCCATACTTATATTTGGACCATCGCCCCCCATACCAGAGGAACTTCACCCACTTGGCCTGTTTGATGGCAGCGCAAATGTCACAGTCATGAATAACCTGAGAGATGCTGTCCATGGTTAGATCCACCCCTCGGTCTCGTGGGCATCGTGGGCCCATCAAGCTAGGAACACTTCTCCCTTGTGTTGCCAATCTAAGTGTATCTTTGAGACCTCTATCTCTGCAGCCTGATCTACCTCCTCGTTGTGCTGGTGCTCTTCATTAGCCCGACTCTTGGGAACATGGGCATCCACATGACGGACTTTCATGGGTAGCTCCTCTACCCGAGTGGCAATGTCTTTCCACTCATCAGCAGCCCAGTTTGGTTTTCCTCTATGTTGCCAGTCAGCCTTTTTCCACCTTTCCAGCCAACCCCACAGAGCATTAGCTACCATCCACGAATCAGTGTAAAGGTAGAGCTTTGGCCATTTCTCTCTCTCAGCAATGTCCAAGGCCAGCTGACCAGCTTTGAGTTCAGCAAGTTGACTTGATCCACCTTCTCGTTCGGTAGCTTGTGCAACCTGTCGTGTGGGGCTCCATTCGGCTGCTTTCCACTTCCGGTTCATCCCCACAATGCGGCAGGAACCGTCGGTGAAAAGGGCGTAGCGTGTTTCATCTGCTGGCAGCTGGTTGGACGGTGGAGCTTCTTCAGCCCGGGTCACTTGCTTCTGCTCCTCTTCATCAGCGAGACCAAAATCTGCACCTTCTGGCCAGTTTGTAAGTATCCCCAAAATCCCAGGGCGATTCGGGTTGCCAATATGGGCACACTGTGTGATGAGGGCAATCCACTTGCTCCATGTGGCGTCGGTGGCGTGGTGGGTAGAGGGAACCCTTCCTTTGAACATCCACCCCAGCACTGGCAGTCGGGGTGCCAGGAGAAGCTGTGCTTCCGTGCCAATCACCTCTGAGGCAGCTTGAACTCCTTCATAGGCAGCCAAGATTTCCTTCTCTGTGGGAGTGCAATTGGCTTCAAACCCTTTGTAACTTCTGCTCCAGAATCCCAGAGGTTGGCCTTGAGTCTCACCAGCCACCTTCTGTCAAATGCTCCAGGACAGAACATGGTTCCTAGCTGCAGAGTAGAGCACATTCTTTACCTCTGGTCCTGTCCTGACTGGGCCAAGGGCTACTGCATGAGCGATCTCTTGTTTGATCTGGGCAAAGGCTTGCTGTTGTTCAGAGCCCCAGTGGAAATCGTTCTTCTTGCGAGTGTAGAGGTAGGTAGGTAGAGAGGGCTCACCGCCTGGCTGTACTCAGGGATGTGCATTCTCCAAAAGCCGATAACACCTAGAAAAGCTTGTGTCTCCTTCTTGCTTGTTGGTGGAGACATTGCAGTGATCTTATTGATGACCTCAGTGGGGACCTGGCGCTGTCCATCCTGCCACTTCACTCCTAGGAAGTGGATTTCTCAGACAGGTCCTTTGACTTTGCTCTTTTTAATGGCAAAACTGGCTCCCAGCAAAATCGGGATGATCTTCTCTCCTTTCTCAAATACCTCCATTGCCGTGTTCCCCCACACAATGATGTCATTGATGTACTGCAAATGTTCTGGAGCCTCACCCTTCTCCAGTGCAGCCTGGATCAGTCCGTGGCAGATGGTGGGGTTGTGTTTCCACCCCTGGGGAAGTCGGTTCCAGGTGTACTGCACACCCCTCCAGGTAAAAGCAAACTGAGGCCTGCACTCTGCTGCCAAAGGAATGGAGAAGAATGCATTTGCTATGTCAATGGTGGCACACCACCTTGCTGCCTTGGACTCCAGCTCGTACTGGAGTTCCAGCATGTCCGGCACGGCAGCACTCAGCGGTGGAGTAACTTCATTCAAGGCACGATAGTCCACAGTCAGTCTCCATTCTCCATTAGATTTCAGCACAGGCCAGATGGGACTGATGAAGGGTGAGTGGCTCTTTCTGACAACCCCTTGGCTCTCCAGCTCACGGATCATCTTGTGGATGGGGATCACAGCATCTCGATTTGTCCGGTACTGCCGGCGGTGCACTGTCATGGTGGCAATTGGCACCTGTTGCTCAGTCACTTTCAGGAGTCCTACTGCAGAGGGGTTTTCTGACAGTCCAGGCAAGGTGTTCAACTGCTTAATGCTCTCTGTTGCTACAGCAGTTATTCCAAAAGCCCACCTGAACCCCTTTGGGTCTTTGTAGTAGCCGTTCCTGAGGAAGTCTATGCCTAGAATGCATGGTGCCCCTGGGCCAGTTACAATTGGATGTTTCTGCCACCCTTTCCCTGTCAGGCTCATCTCAGCTTCCAGCAAAGTAAATTCCTGTGATCCCCCCGTCACCCCAACAATGGAAACAGGTACCTTCCCCATGTTCTGATGGTATCAGGGTGCATTGTGAACCAGTATCAACTAGCAATTTATGTTTCTGTGGCTTTGATGTGCCAGGCCATTGCACCCACACTATCCAATAGATCCTGTCATCCCATGCCTCTCCCTGGCAAGAGGCAGGGCCCCTCTAGCCCTGGTTATTATTTCTTTCCTTGCTATACATAATGGAGGTTCCTTCCAGGGGATCTGAAAGATCATCCTCCCTTCTGTAATACCCTGCACCTTGCTTGTGGGAGGTTGAGGCTGCCTTCATTTTAGCACGGTTCCCTCGGTTAGCATTTCCCTCCCTGAGCTGATGCACCCATGCTGCCAGGACAGAAGTGGGTTTCCCATCCCATTTTCCCATGTCTTCCCCATGGTCTCGCAGGAAGAACCACAGGTCAGCTCGTGGGGTGTACCCTCTCTCTCTAGCTATGGGGCATTGGGTTCTAAATTTGGGACCTGTGACTCACACTGGTGCTGCACTGATCGTCCTTATCTCCTCCCTAATTTCCTCCCCCATCTCACCTCTCAACCCTCTCTTTCTTTTTACCTCCTCCTAGACCTCTTGGAGGTCCCCGACCACAGCAGAGACATTGGCCTGCATTTGGCCATTCACCATATTCTCCAAATTTCTGAGTTTGTTGGCAACAGAGGGCAAGTGCAGTGCTGGAAGATCTCCTGCAGCTGCTGCTCCAGGCCGGCAGCGAGCACGACGCTCTGGTTCTCCACGCCGCGCTCCAGCCAGATGTACTTTTTGTAGATAGTAAGGAAAAGGGAAGAGGTACCATGGAAAATTAATTGCTCAAAATGTGAGCGCCCAGCAAAACCAAAAATAAAGTTTTAATTGAAGAATTTTTTTAATTTTTTCCCCCGACAGGTGGGGTCAAACATGCAGAGCTAAACAAGTTCTTTGAAGACATTTAGCCAGCACCCAGCTGTATGAAAATCAAAACAGCAAAGGATGAGACAGGGCATGGGAAGGATCTTCAACTCTTCCTGTTGAAGGTACAGCAGTATAAAAACTGCCTCTGGATGTTACCCATAGGTAGCAGCTGTTATTTGCGGGGAAGAGAAGATGCCCCAAGCTGTTGGTTGCCCATGTGCTGAGTGGCTGGCCCAGTTTCAGTCCTAGCGGGACCAGGGGGGCTGACTGGGCAGGGGAGGAGGTGGGGGGATCTCGAAGGGCTTCTGCTTCACAGCCGGGCTGGGGGGCCGTGGGGGAGGCACCAAGGGCTGGTGCTCTGCTATCCTGGGCGGCTGCTGCTGCTGAGGCCGTGTCTGAGAGAGGTCAAACCAGGTGGTGCTTGGGCTCTCTGGGGCTGAGGGGGAGTCGCGCCTTCTTGGCCGGGATGCTGGAGCTGCAGCAGGACGACTGTGGAGAGAGCAGTGTCTGAGGCCCCAGCTGCCCCTGGCACACAGGGAGCCTCGTGCCCAGCAGGGCCCAGAGCTGGCAAGGCTCCCCAGCACTGCTGGAGCTGCTGGCACAGCTTGGCCCAGCCGGACAGCTGCCCCTCAAGGCCCCGGCCAGCAGGGGATGGCTCTGGGCAGGGTCCCTGGCCAGGAGCAGCCCCAGAGCGCCTCTGCCTTTCAAGGGCAATCTGGTCCCCGCTCTTTCTCCTCCCCACCTTGCTCTGCCTCTGCCTGCTGCTCCTGGGGCTGCTCTTGGCCACGCAGCCTCAGTGGAAGCCAGCACTGGCTGCAGCCCCAGCGGCTCCCCGGGACAAGGCCCAGCAATTGGGAGGCCAATGAAAGCACTGGGCAGCAGCAGAACCCTCAGCAGAGTTATGTGGACAACCACTGACCATGCACAACTCCACAGCAGCCTCACTGGGAATGTTTCCTGACCATCAGCAGCCATAAAAGAAGCTGGAGGATAGAGATCAACAACAACAACTTACTGTTTCCTTTCCTTCCACCACTGGAACCCGACATAGCACAAGACCATGGCAAGTGGCACAGTGAACAGTGTCACTACTGTGCCTATCATGCAGGACTTGCGTACATCCTGGGGGCAGAAAACTTTTGGGGTGCTTGATGGATTCTTGGGATCTTCATCTGACTTCCCAAGCACTTCTGTGGGAGCAATGAGGAATGCAAGTGCTGTGCTCCCGTGCTGAGCTGGCAGCTCGCTGCACACAGTCAGGACGTTCTCTGTTCCCCCAGAGCTGGGGCCTGGGGCACCTTGGCTCCCTTGGCACAGGCTGTGCCACCAACAAAGCCCAGAAGGCCGGGAGGAGAGCCCGGGGGCAGCGCAGCTGCTTGGGCAGTGGCTCCTTCCAGGGACCTGGGCCCAAGCCAGCCCTGGGCAGCCACTGCCAGCCCCGAGCCTCCCTGCCCCGGGACAGCTGCCCCAGCCCCAGGGGACACAGTCAGGCCCTGTCAGGACCCAGTGCAGCCCCTGCCCAGTCAGGAGCCAGGGCTGGCTGTGGCCCTGGGCTCATGGCAGGGCTCCTGCTCGGGGCTGCTCCTGTGCCTTGGGCCTCTAGGCACTCAGGGCAGCTCCGGGAGCAGCTGCAGCAGGAGGGACCTTGGTGCACGAGTCCCCTTTCCCAGGGGCTGGGAACGAGCTCCAGAGGCCTCAAAGCCGTGGCACCTCCAGCTTTGGCTGCTGCTGGGCCGTGCAAGGGCAAGGGCTGAGCCTGGCACAGCAATTACCTGCTGTGCCTGTGCTTGTTCCTGGCATCTTCTCCTTTCCTTCATCAGGGGCTGGCACAGAGCTATTGTTTCCTCTAGGATATGCCAGCATCTGCACATTCTTTTGCTTCATTGCTTGAGAAAGAAAAAGGGACAACTGGATCAGATGGAACCATTCCCATTCAGGGAGATGGAATGTTCAGGAGGCATTGCTTGTGTAAATCATGAATAAGGATCAGGAAAAGACCCAGACTCTTGGGGCTGTGACAGGGCTCTCACTTGTCCCAATCACCACCTCTTCTGATCTACATCAAGAACACGAAATTTCAGGGGATCTCAGGGTGTGCATGGCCCATGGGACACTTTGGGCTCCCTGTCAGCAGATGCCAGAGGCTTTCCTGCAGAGGCTGGGGAGAAGCTGCAGCCAGGCCAGGCTGGGAAACAGCCCTGCAGGGTGTGACAGCAGCAGCGGGGCAGCGAGGCTGCCATGGATCCCTTCTGCTGTGCCGGGCACGGCATGTCCAGATGTGCAGGGAAAGCCCCCGGCTGCTGAGTGTCAGGAGAAGGCTGAGGGAAATGCACCCACCACGGCGTCTCTCCAGATCACTCAGCATCTGGTCCAGAAGTCTGTCGGTCTCCAGCGATTTCTTGTCTGCTATGTCTGGGTTGTTCCAACCAGGAGGACCTTAATGGAAAGTGTTTCCATTTCTGATTCAAGCTGCAGGGTCACTGGGTGCAGTGAGTGCTTCAAGGCACTCCACCAGCTCTGCCTTTTGCTCAGGAGCAGGGGCAGATTCAGCACGTGCCTCCAGTGGCCCCAAACTAGGATGGAAGGCACCCCTTGCAGGGCAGTCAGGGGAGAAAAGACTCCCTGGAGTTGCAAGCAGCTCTGAACCCAGTCCCAATGAGGGCCAGGGCTTGGGAGTTCAGTGGGACTAGCTCAGGCTGCCTGGAGCCAGCAAAGGAGCCACACAAGGCACAGCCCTGGGCCCTTCCCTTCCCTCTCTGCTCTCTGTGTGACTGCACAGAGCACATGGAAAGAGACACTGGCATTGCACATGGTACGAGCATTGACAGCTAAATTCTCCTTCCTCCCAGGGACAGCGATCCTGTGGAATCACCCAGGGCTCCTGAAGGGAGCAGGGCAAAGATGCCAGAATCCCTTAACCCTGACAATATGTAAAGGGATTAATCAGAGGGGTGAGCCCTTGCCAAATTAACACAGACCATTCTGTCAGGAAAGGCACACTGAGAACTTGCCCCCACCATGCTCTAGAATCTCCACACTGCCATTCACCAGATTTGCTAAATAACCCATGTCACAATCCCAAGGAATAAGGGAGCACAGATGAGAAGCATTGCCATGGTGTTCTGGGATTCCCTTCTGCCTTAGGGACCTGAGCACTGCAAGGGGGTCGGGCAAGGCTGTGGGAGCAAGATGTGAATGGACATGGCCAACGTTGCAGAGGAGCCTGGGAAGCTCTGGGCTGGCTCTGGACACTCTACACACTGTTTGCAGGCCCTGTGCAACATCCCTGGCAGGGAGGCAGCAGACATGGCAGCTCAAGGCTCAGCAGGATACAGGCCCAGAGGCCCAGCAATTACCTCCTTTGACTGTGCCTGGCATTGCCTCCCTTCCTGCAGCAGAGGCTGGCACAGACCCACTGTTTCTTCTGGGAAACGGAGCCATCAGCACAGTCTCTTCTTCCATCTCTGTAGGAAGAAAAAGGGACAGCTGCATCAGATGGAGTTGTTCTGCAATGGAGAGGTGGCATCTTCAGGAGGCAATGCTTGTTATAGATATTGGTAAGGATCAGGACAAAGGCCAGGGCCAGGGCCCCCATTGTCCTAACAGCTGCCCCTCCTCACGTGCTGGGAGACCAGGAAATTTCAGGGGATCTCAGGGTGTGCATGGCCCGTGGGACAGTTGAGCTCCCTGTCAGCTGATGCCAAAGGCCTTCCTGCAGAGGCTGGGGAGAAGCTGTAGCCAGGCCAGGCTGGGAAACAGCCCTGCAGGGTGTGACAGCAGCAGCGGGGCAGCGAGGCTGCCATGGATCCCTTCCCGCTGTGCCGGGCACGGCGTGTCCAGATGTGCAGAGAAAGCCCCCGGCTGCTGAGTGTCAGGAGAAGGCTGAGGGAAATGTACCCACCACGTCCTCTCTGCAGATCACTCAGCATCCGGTCCAGGAAATCGGATGCCTCCAGAGACTCACTATTTCCTGTTTGTTTATTCTTCCTTCTCAGGGAACCTTAAGAGAAAGTATTGTAATTTTGTCAGCAATGGATCCCAGAAAAGCAATGCTCAGCCTGTGGGGTCAGCGGGGACACACTACTCACCCCTTTGATTTGTAGTGGGCTTCTGTGTAGCATCCAGCAAGGGATTAGGGAAAGTCTTTGCTGCAGACACACCGGTAACTGAAAAGCCACAGAAGTTTCAGTCATATGGTTCCTGCCATGTTGTCAATGATTATTTCTTGGAGGAACAATGAGAACATACCTGCAGAAGGCTCCAGAGGCTGCAGATCTTCACGAAGCCCAGCTACTTGAGAAGCCGTCCAAGCACTCTCACCTAGAATGGAGCACAGATGAGAAGCATCGCCATGGTGTGCTGGGATCCCCTTCTGCCTTAGGGACATGGGCACTGCAAGGGGGTTGGGTACAGCTGTGGGACCCAGATATGAATGGACAAGACCAAAGCTGCAAAGGGGTCAGGGGAGCTCTGGGCAGACTCATGGTCAGTGTGCTCACTCTGTCCATGCCCTGTGCAACAACCCTGGACGGGCAGCTGCAGCACCAAAGGGCCCTGGGGATTCTGTTAGTCCCAGAGAGGAAACTCTCTCTAAATCCCTGGGTAAAATTGCAGCAGGCAGTGACACAACCATCTTTCCCAACCTCTCTCCATCCTTCTGCTTAGCCAGCTACCCCAACCTCAGGGAACAGAGTCAGACCCTGTCAGGACACACTGGAGCCCTGATCTCCACCTCTGCCCTTTCCCCACCATGGGCACCCCTTGCAGCCCCTCCCAGGTTTCGGGCTGTGTCTCCCACAGAGGGAGCCCAGCAGGACTGCTCAGTACCCGAGTGCCCTGAGCCTGCTCGGGATAATTCCTCTGGGCTGTGCCGCTCTTGTGCGGGCTGTGCCCGCTCTGCCCAGCAGCACAGATGGCAGCTCAAGGCTCAGCAGGGCTCGGGCCCAGAGGCACAGCAATTACCTCCTGTCACTGTGCCTGGCATGGCCTCCCTTCCTGCAGCAGAGGCTCGAACCAAACCACTGCTTCCTCTGGGAAATGCTTCCTTCTGCACAGCCTCTCCTTTCATTCCTGGAGAAAGGAAAAGGGACAGCTAGATCAGATGGAACTGTTCCACACTGGAAGGTGACACCTTCAGGAAACTATACATGTGAAAGTCATGGATGAGGTTTAGAAAACTCAGGATTTCGAGACTGTCCCAGGCTTCTCCCTATTGAAATCAGCCCCTATGCTGATACCAGGAAATTTCATGGGATCTCAGGGTGTGCATGGTCCATGGGACAGTTCTTGCTCTCTGTCAACTGATGGCAAAGGCCCTCCTGCAGAGGCTGGGGAGAAGCTGTAGCCAGGCCAGGCTGGAAAACAGCCCTGCAGGGTGTGACAGCAGCAGCGGGGCAACGAGGCTGCCATGGATCCCTTCCCGCTGTGCCGGGCACGGCGTGTTCAGATGTGCAGAGAAAGCCCCCGGCTGCTGAGTGTCAGGAGAAGGCTGAGGGAAATGCACCCACCTTGTTTTCTCTGCAGCATTTCCTTCAGCATTTTCCACATGGCTTTGGATTGTTTCAGGGATTTCTTTTCTGCTGTGTCTCTGATCTTTCCTATTGCAGTACCTTAAAAGAAAGTAGCTGAATTTCCCATGATTGGATCCAGGAGAAGCAGTGCTCAGTCTGAGGTGTCAGCAGGGACACACTACTCACCCGTGTGATGGGAGTTTGGCTTTTGTGCCGCATCCAGGCCAGGAAATGAAGAAATCCACTCTGCAGACACACCTGTAACTCAACAGCCACAGAAGCTTCTCTCATCTCTGCTGCTCTGCCTGGGCAGCACTGAGCTGCAGGAGCAGTGAGGGGATTGCACAGGGCCAGGGCACACACGAGCACGGCTCTGTCCTGGCACCTGCAGCGATGCCCCCCTGGCCGAGCTTTGGGCTCTGAGCTGGCAGCTCCACCAGGGGGAAAGGCCTTGACCTACCCTCACCAGCTCCCAGAGGCTGTTCCCTGGATGTGGGCTGGGAAGCCAGATCACCTTCCCCAACAAGTTCATCTGCAAAGAAAGGCAGGACAGAAGAGCTCCTAGCACTGCAGGAGATCCTCTGGCTGCCTGGGGCAGGCAAAGGAGCCACACAAGGCACAGCCCTAGGGCACAGCCCTGGGCCCTTCCCTCCCCTCCCTGCTCTTCTTGTGGCTGCACAGAGCACACGGAAGGAGACACTGGCATGGCACTGTGGGATCAAAGAAGGCTTTAGAAGGGAGCAGGGCAAGGTTTCCAGTATCCTTCAACCGTGAGATTACCTTAAAATCACAAACAATTGAGCTCTTGACACAGTAACACCGCTTATTCGGTCACAAATGGGGAAATGAGAACTTGCCTCCAACATTTTCCAAGAACTTCAAACCATTATTCACCAAGTCCTCCTGAAAAGCCTTGTCCTGATCCCAATCTAGAAGGGAGAACAGATCAGAAGCATTTCCATGCTGTACTGGGATCCCCTTCTGCCTTAGGGAGGGAACTGGGCTATGCAGTCAGGTCGTGTAAGGCTGTGTGAGCCAGATGTGAATGGACATGGCCAAATATTCAGAGGGGCCTGGGGAGCTCTGGGCTGGCTCTGGTCACTCTGCACACTCTTTCCATGGCCTGTGCAACATCCCTGGATGGGTGGCTGGAGCAGCCCAGGGCCCCTGTGGGCTCTCTCCCTCCCACAGAGCAAAGCCTCCCTGTAGCCCTATGCAAAACCATTCCCAACGCTTCCTGGGGAGAAGGGAGCGCCGTCCCGGGAAAGGGGAGCCAGGCCGCCGGCTCACCTGCTCCCCGCGCTGGCCACGGAGCTGCCTGGGCAGCCCTGGCAGGCAGGGCCACAGCCAGGAGGAGCAGGAGGAAGAGGCGCAGAGCAAGGGCCATGGTGCCTTGCCCTCTGCCAGTGCCGCAGCTCTTGCTGCCACCGCTGTGCTGCCACCGCTGTCCCAATGTCAGCACCACTGCTGCCGCCGCCGCTGCTGCCGCAACAGTTGTTCTCCAGGACTGACTGCTAGGTGCCTGTGATGCTGTGCAACCCCGGAGCTCTGGGACCTCTGTGACCTCAGAGCCTGCTGTGACCTCAGCCTGCTATCACCCCAGGGCCTGCTCTGACCTCATGGCCTTAACTGTACTCCCAGTGTGTATCCCTATCTGTATAATTAGGCTGTCCTGATTAGAAATATTTTGCTTTATCAAATGGCCATTGCTTAGCAAAACGTTTGTTTTTCTGCTGAAATTGCTGGTGAGGCTGTATCTCTGGAAATTCTCTTTATGACTCCCCTCGTTTTGTGGGCATGCCAGTGGAGGAGGTGCAGGCCCAGATGATGGTCGGGAAGGAGATGTGCCCTGAGCCCAGGGATGCTCAGCATGGACTCCCCCAGCCCCTGGAGGCCCCTGGTCACAGCAGCCCCTGCCTGGCTCCTGCCTGCCCGCACCGAGGGCATCCATGGCTGCTCCTGGACATGGAGCTCAGCCAGTGCTGGTGCCACGTGGGCTGTGCTGGTGCCACCACCCAGACACTGGCGTGACAGCTCCATTTCTTTATTGGCACAGAAGGGCTGGGCCAGGGCCTGCCCTGGCAGGAGGGACCCACCTTCAGTCCGGGCAGAGACAAGGCCAGTGCCTTCAGGGGGAGAGGGTTTTGTTTTGGTGGTGGCAGCATGTGCGCAGCAACAAGGTGGCAACACAGCTGTGACAGGGACATCAGGCATGGGCATGGAGATGTGAAATGACAGGTGCAGGTGTCCCTGAGGTGTTCGGTAGGACCTCTGAGGGGAGAGAGATATGGAGATATGTGGGAGTCCAGGGTTTTTCCCTGGCTCCTTTGGGGGTGCAAAAACCCCCCTGGCAGACCCCTCAGAGACCCCTGAGTGCTGCCCAGGAGCTGCAGGGGCTGGATTTGGCTCCTTGGGAGAATCTGCCCACATTGAGAGAAGAGACACAGAAAATAATGATGAGTAGAGTGTAAATCAGAATGTTAGAACGTAGATAAATAGGTTTTCTTGAATGTTTATGATAAGGGACACGTGGCCAAGATGGAGAATTTGGGGGGTGGACACCTTTTCCTCCTTCTTCTCCATGTCATCCATGTTGGGTGACACGTTGGCACTCTTGGATTGGTTGGGGTCAGGGCTGGACCATTTAATAAAATTGCATTGTATTGGTAAAATTTTGTAAACATGTAATACGTAGTACTAACTATATAAGATAAGCCCTGCCTTGACCAGGCAGATTCCACCATGGATGCCAGGCTGAGCAGACCGCTGCTGGCCAGGCAAAGTGTCCCAGAGATAAGAAACAATAAACTGTCCTTGGAAAAAGAGAAAACTGTCTCCGGCAGTCTATCTTCGGCGGCTGAGGGGAAAACCAGGTTTTGAACCACCTTTGTGTCCCTCTGGGGTGATCTCGGGGCAGAAGAGGAACCCCAGACTGGGACAGAGATAGGCCATGGCACAGTGGCACAGTGAACAGTGTCAATGCTGCACCCATCTTGCACAGCTTGTGCCCATTCTGTGGCCTGTGAATCCTTGGGATTCATCAAAGTGGATTCAGAGAATGTGTTCCTATTTCACTGTGCACGTTTCTGGCATCAGCAGGGAGTGTGAGCCCGTGCTGTGTTCCACTGCTGAGCTGGCAGCTCGCTGGACACAGTCAGGATGTTCTCTGTTCCCCCAGAGCCGGGGCACCTTGGCCCCCCTGGCACAGGCTGTGCCACCCAACAAAACCCAGAAGGCTGGGAGGAGAGCCCGGGGGCAGCGCAGCTGCTTGGGCAGTGGCTCCTTCCAGGGACCCGGGCCCAAGCCACCCCTGAGCAGCCACTGCCAGCCCCGAGCCTCCCTGCCCCGTGACAGCTGCCCCAGCCCCAGGGGACACAGTCAGGCCTTGTCAGGACACCCTGGAGCTCTGCTCTCCCCCTCTGCCCTTTCCTCACCGTGGGCACCCCTTGCAGCCCCTCCCAGGTCTCCCAGAGAGGGGCCCCAGCTGGACTGCTCAGTACCCGAGGGCTTGGACCCTGCTCGGGACAATTCCTCTTTTTTACTTTTTAACCAAAGACCATCCTAATGTCGTGGTATGGACATCAGAAGGAGAGCAAAGTCTTAGAAAATTAAAAAACAAAATAGTTAATTCCTCAGTCTTGGCTCTCCCAAATGCAGAAAAGGAATTTCAACTATTTTAATCCTAATCCAACCTCTTCTTCCAAGGGCCCTGAAGAAGGGGGAGGAGGGAGGAAGAAGCTCATGGCTGTATTCAGATGTCATTGATGGGTCTTCAAGGCTGGTAGAAGGGAACGGATTTACAAGATATTCTGTTATGAATGGGAAGCAATGAAAGGAAGGGAGAAGGTTACACCGGGACAAAACAGTGAATGTTTTACTGATTCCAAATATGCATATGAGGTGATACATGCATTTGGGAAACTATGGGAAGATAGAAGTTTATTCACCTGCAGGGGAGACACCTTAGCTCAGGAGAACTTAATCTCTTGCCCATTGGAAGTGGTGAATTTACCAAAAAGGGTGGCAATAATCTACATTAAGGGGCACCAGGCAGGTGCTCACAGGACGCAACAGGAAACTGATCAGCTGATGAAGAAGCTCGGAAAGCTCCACTGTTGCCAGAAAACTCTAAGATCCTCCCCTTCCTCCCAGTAACTGCACTGCTGCCAGAGAAACTGTCTTTTCCACCAGAGGAACTTGAGGTAATTAAAAAGAGCGAGGCAGAGGAAAGAGGAAATAATTGGTTTACAAGGGATAAAGAGGAAATAATTGGTTGACAAGTGATGGGAGGCAGTGGATACCAAAAGCTCTGGCCTTGCAATTGCTAAAACACCTTCATGAAGGGAGTCATTGGGGCTCCCCAGGATTGGCAGGAGCCTTCCTCAAAATGTATGCTGCTGTGGGTCTTTTTACTCTGGCAAAGCGAGCTATTGAAAGTTGGTTGATTTGTGCTCAAACCAACAAGAGTTACAAAGGAACTTGCCAGGGGAGGGAGGCCTTGGGCTCTACATCCCTTCCAGAGATGCCACGTGAATTTTACTGAAATGCCCAGAATGGCAAGATTTAAATATTTTCAGGTACTAATATGTCAATTAACAGGGTGGGACAGGCATCTGCCAATAAAGGCAGAAGCTCCTCTGTGAAAAATAGAGAATTTAATTCCAGTCCCTCCCAAGTATTATAAGTGTTTGAATCAAGAACTCGAAGGCAGAGATAAGGGGGTAGGAATAACAGCTCTTTACTAATATATCGAACCGTACAAGCAGAAACAACAGCAGTTGTTAAAATTACCAACAAAACAGAATAGATAACTGGGTTCCAGTCCCTTCTTTAGCTGCAGACACACTCTCTCTGCGCTCAGTCCCGGTGCTGCAGACAGAGCAAAGCCCGGAGCTGCCGAGGGCAGGCGGGAGCGGAGGCGCGAGGGGTGGCAGCCACGCCGGTCTCAGGTGGGAACGGGCTGGAGCGGGCGGCTCCTCGCTCACCGTTTGTGTCCGGGTGATCAGCTGTGTCCGCAGAGGCAGGAGGCTGGAACGGGGCAGATGCAGGGCAGGTGATCACAGACCGTCTGTTTTCCACAGCGGGGGGTGGAGAGCTCCTCCAAGCTCCCCGGAAACACGAGTCCCCCTTCGGAAGCCCCTCCCACCAACCCCTGTTGTCTAGAGTCATCAAAGGTCCTGGCTGTAACCCGGCCAGCTCCATTGGCATGATAATGGGAAAAATTCTTTAAATTGACACAGTAATAGAAAAACACTCAACCCCCAACAGATGCCTTGGGAGGCCAATCTTCCAAGCCTTTCTGAGTCCAGGGACACACCAAGATCAGCCAAGACTCTCTACGTTGTCTGGCCCACACAGCCCAGCTCTGCACTGGCCCTGGCCCACAGCAGCTTCCACCAAGCAAGAGGCAAATGCGTATTACCAAGAACTGAAACAGCAGGCAGTAAGATGTGAAAAGTGTGTGCGTAAAGGCCTTTGAATTGACAGCTCTCAAAGAGAGCTTTGGGGCTCACAGCTGGACAGAGATGCTCCTGCTCACACCTCTGTCCAAAGGGTGGTAACACACCCTGCTGCAGGTGCTTGGCTTGGTCTCTGCAGGTCCAGGCAGATGCCAAACCTGCTCTTCCCAGCCTTCTCCCTTTCCCTGCCCCTCTGCCAAGGGCAATGGGCCTCAGGGACTGAAAGGACCACAGACAGCCAAATGGGGACACTTGCACCTACCTCACTAGGAGCCCTTGGGAAGCACTTTCCTTAAGAAGCAAGCCTGTTTTCTGCAAAGGCATTTCCCCAAATGTGTAGCTTTCCCTGGGAACAACAACACACTCTTAAGAAGTCCTGGCCCTGAATTACTTCTGAGCCTGTCTTGGGGTGACTTTATGATGTTTGTATCAAAAGGCTGAGTCCCTTTCAGAACAGGCACTCCAGCTCTAGCTCATGTTCCCTCAAGTGTGTTTCCAGGTGCAGGTTCAGACGTGCAGCCCCAGGCCCTCTACAAACACAAGCTGCCTGCTGCCTCTTCATCTGCCTCAACTCCTGCCTGCGGTCACAGCAACAAAACCAGGCTGTTCCAGGCCAGAGACCAGAGCCCTGTTCCCACAGGATGCTCTTGTCAGCACCTTCCAGGACTCTCAGCAGTGCATGCAGCAGTTTTCATGCCTGCTCTCGACAGGCTTTGGCTGGCTCTGCCATCAGCACACCCCAAATACAGGCGGAGGAAGCAGCAGCAGGGGACATTTTGCAGCCCCTGAGACAGACTGGAAGGGTGCCCTCCCTCTGGTCTCACTTCCTTGGCTTTCTGACTGGGGCTGGGACTGGGGCTGGGATTCCTCACTTGAGGGGACCAGAACTGCACCAGGATTCCGGCACTGCCTGGCAGCGCTCCGGACACTGGCACGGTCACGCGTCTGAGTCTCAGGCACTGTGCTGCTGCTTCATCTGCTCCTTGGCACACCCAAAGTTCCCTGATAAGTCCCAATGGCCTCTGGTTCTGCCCTCTTCCTGACCCTGTGCAGGGATGGAGCATTGCTGTGCTTTCAGGAAACTAGTCTTGAAACCTTCCAAGCCCCTTTGACCTCTCTGGATGCCTTCCATGGAAACCCTCCCAGCTGCATTCTGAACACACTCATGTTGGCTCTTCTAAAACCCAGGGGCTTCAGGGTACTCAGCAAGACCTTGAACTCCTTGAACAGTTGTGGAACTCCTTGAATAGTCTTCAGCACAGAGACCTTTCCAGCCTGATTTGCCCTCGTTTCTCTGAGTCTCTGCACAAAACACAGTGCAAAGGAGAACGGCAGGAGGGGCCCGTGTGTCCCAGGGCTCTGGATTTGTGCTGCTTGAGTTCCACAGAGATGCAGGCAAAGTGAAGAAGCCAAACTGTTTATTGATGGAAGGAAAGCAAAGGGATGGGCACAGTTTGAGGGCTGGAGAGAGGGAGCAGTCAAAAGGGAGGAATAGTGGAGGGAAGAAGAGAGGATGGGCAGTGTCTGAAGGCTAGAGGGGAGAGAGCTATCTCCAAGCAGGGAGAGGACTGAAGCCACACAAGCTTCTCACAGGCTCAGCTGTGCCAATCATCAGCTGTGCTTGGACCTCCAGCTGGTCTCTTCTGGTCTCAAGGAAGTCTCATCTTCCATGGCATCCAGAGGCCTTAAAGGAATGCTGGTTCTTCTGAGCCAGAAGATGAGCATGGCTCTGCAGGTCTTTCATTAAACATCTCTTGCACTACTATATTTGTCTTGGAAGGGCTGGAAGAGAGAGGAACAGAGAGCTACGGTCAGAGCCCGGATCTGTGGCAATCCAAGGAGACCTTCCTGCCAGGGCCATCCCAACCAGCTCTTGCCATGGCCACAAGAGGAGGGACCAACAGGATCAGCTGCAAGGTGCTGACCACAAATCCTGCCCTGCCTAAAATCTCTTTGTGCTCTGCCCACGCCATCCCCCGTTCACACAGTGAGTGAAGCCTTCCGCAGCCGGGCCAGGGATCGCAGCTCCCTGCCCAGACACTGCAGCTGTCCCCGCCAGCCCCCACTGACAGCCCGCTGTCCTCACTCACCCTCACGGAGCGCCTGGAGCTCTTCCTTCTCTCCCTCAAGCTCCGCCCGGCGAGCCCTGGAACACAGACCCTGTCACGGCTCTGCCCAGCGGCACAGCTCCCTGCCCGCGGCGCTGCCAGCCCTGCAGCCACTTGCCCTCGTGGCCCAGCAGGGGTCAACCCGGGCCCTTGCCGCTTGCTGCCGCCCCAGGGCACGGCTGCGGGAGGGCGGCAGCAGCCCTCAGGACAGCCGGGACTCCGGGGCTCCGCGGCGCCGGGCCCGGACGGCGCTGCTGGGGCTGCAGCCAGGGCAGGGGCCAAGGTGCGCCGGGGAGGGGAGGGAGCCCGGGCTCACCCATGAACCTGATGGCCGCCTCTCGCAGGGGCTCCTGCGGGCTCTGCAGCTACGGCAGCGCCTGGCGCAGGTGTTCGGCCGCTCGGCTCCTGTCCTCTGCCACCTGCGTAGAGCGGTGGGAGGGAAGGGTCGGGGAGGGCTCTGCCCCTTTGGCCGGCGCTGCCCGCGCCCGGCCCCCACCTCTGCTGCCCGCACAGTGCTGAGGCGCGGCCAGCAGCCGCTGGGCCGGGCTCTGCAGGGGCACAGGGCCAGCTGCTGCCCAGGGAGCAGCCGTGCCGCTCCGCCCCGCAGCCCCGCTGGGCCGGGGCTCCATCGGCACCCGACTGGGGGCCGCAGGAGCCTGGAGAAGAGCCCGTGCGGCCCCTGCGTGCAGCGCTGGGCTGGGGAAAACTGTCAACTTTTCACAGAGTTTAAATACTATCCTGAACTGGCATAAAAGTAGGCCAACACTGCCTAGAGCAATTGGTTCTTCTGGATTTAATTACTGGGCAAGAGATTAAAACAACTGTTCTTTGTCTCTCAGTCTATGCTGCATTCCGACTGTAACAGTCTTGACATTCAGTACCCTTCCCAGAGAATTAGATAACAGCTACAGAGGATTTGTGGTGCTTCTTCTGATGTTTTCACACAAACTTCACAAAACTTAAGTGAATCATTGCTTATTACCACCTTACAAAAGTTGAAAACTAGAACATTTTCTCCCCTAGAAGTAAGCTTCACAGTTGCAGTATAACCCCAGCTCCATCTACCATGGTTAGCTCTTGCACTTTACAGGAGTGAGTAATCTAGGGTCTCCTTTATACCTGAAGCTCCTCCACTAGAGTAGGCAGATAGACTTGGCACTGTACAGTAATGGTTAGGATGTTCCTGCTTAAAGGCAGTCTGCATATTTTTAGCTGATCAGCCTGATATAACTTTGCAATTTAACAAATTATTTCTATTAGGGACTGACACGACTGATACAGCTTTACTGACAATATCACTCTGCTCTTATAAATGTTAATAAAAATACTGCTGGAAAAATGAAATGTATACGTATCTTGTTGAAAATACAGAAAGCACAGAAGTCTTTACCATGCAAGAGGTGAAAATCCTGTGAAAGAAAATAAGCTCTTCTGGAGTTCTGCAACTGAAAATAAACATATTTCAGAAGAGCTGCTTGATGAAAGCAATAAATCTACATATCTGTTTTTCAAAAAACTCATGCTGAGAAGTAGGAAAATACTTTGTCTTTCATGTAAACTTTTAAGATCACTAATGGAAACACAACCTAAACATTCACAACAGAAAGGTGCACCAACCGATTTCGTCACACATACTGACTGCTGTTCTGCCCAAGCACTGCTTAAATATATTTGTATTCTGGTCAGATAGCTGTGTCAAAAAAACATTTTTTTCACCACTGTTTAAAAACAGAAAACAAGTCAACTAGCTATGATTTTATTTTACTTCCTTGCTGATTTTGGAGTTTGCTACTGTGCTCATTCTTTTTAGATGGAAACAATTATTAAGTCCAAGGATAATTCAATTTCATTCTGCTGTGCAATCAATTTTGGGTTTTTGGCAAACCGCAAAAAAGGAAAAATAAAGAAATAGATACATACAGGTAGATTAGCTGTAGCTTTAATTTCAGCTACATGAAAATGGTTGGTAAAAAGTTTATTAAGAACTGAGAGCCTAAACTTTTGCTTATAAACCCAGAATGGTAAGAATGGTTCTAATTGAACTAAAGATGCTGAAGGTTTTAGTTTTAAAAAGCTCATAATGAACTCATTGAAACACTCCCCCTATTTCAATTTTTGTCTTCTTTTTAACAATTAGTACCATTCTTTGAATTGCAGCAACTTACAAGTGCTTTATAAACAACCATCTGCCTTATTGTATCTTTTCTGCTTTTCAGTGTTTATCAATTTAAAAATGTAAAACACATTTATCAACAATGTAACAAACTCCCATCTGGGTTTATGAGATGCTCATCATTTCTTTCAAGAATCATGCTAACAATAATTATAAAACTATCTCTGAACCTTTCGAGAACTGTCATGTTACTCTGATGAACCAACCTACTGCCAATTGCTGCCTGCAAACTAGAAGAGTTCACTGAAGCACATCTGACATAATCATTCCACTAAAAAGTCTTCACAAACACCAGATTTTGAAAGCTGATTTAGCGTATGCAAATGAATACACTGCATGTAATGAAGATTCATATTTAAATTTCTGTAGGTACTGTTAAGTAGTCCTGAATCCTAGCTGTCCATTTACTTCACTCAGAAAAAAGAAATGCTGAAAATTACCACACTGTTAAAAGCTCAGATCTTCACAAAATTATAAAGACTGTACACATATACAATTCAATTTTTTTCAGCTGCCTCCACTAAATTTCTATATTATCAAAAACATTGATTCAAAAATGGGGAAAGTAAAAGGACTGGAACTTTCTATAAATTTATTACTTAGAGCTTAAGAATTGTTATTAGAGAGAAATTCAGTATTACACCCCGATTTTAGTTGCTTTACCTAATTTATTTAAAGCCTTCCTTGCCATTTTTCTATTTCACACTTACCTAGCAAAAATTGAAAATAATCAGACCAGTATGAAAAAAACCCTATAACAAATAGGGCATGAATTCCTAAAGTACTGCATTTATACTTGCCCTTGTTGTCCATAAAGCGATAGGGCTCACTCAGGCTCTTCCTTCAAATGGTAAACTCACAATTCTCTGTTCCACATAGATTCTTCTCTGTGTATTAAGAAATGAGATTACACCCTCACATATTTTAAAGATCCTGGCTAATCTCACTCTTCTGCCTATCTTTATATTTTTGTCCAAGTTTTTTGTGACTCCACTGGAAAATCTTGCTAAAGCAAAAAACCTTCTGCAATATTCATTAGTAGATGGGTGTCCTGGTCTGGCCAGGACATGATAGATTTTTGCAGTAGCCCAGAGAGGGCATGGCTGGGACCCAGAGGTTATTCTGTACCACCTCAGATCACTGCTAGGCCAGAGGGAGAGGACTCTCCTGCAGGTTAGGACATTCTGTTCTGCTGCCACAGGGTCAGGTCGGGCTCCACAGTGAGCATTTGACATTTCTCTTTTGGACACTTTTGTTATTAACATTACTGCTGTTATTCTGTATTTTAAAACAGAACAAAACAACACAACTATGTTTTTTTTGCCTGACACTATTCACTTTCTTCATTAAACTGTTACATTTTTTCACTTACATCTACTCATATTAATTTCTCCTTATTGGTCAAATTAAGGGGAGGAAACTCATTTCAGTGTCCCTCTTAGATTATCTTAAATCGAGACAATAATGATAACTAAATCAGCTACATATTTGCTTTTTGCTACAACAAAACTTCTATAAAATAAAACTTACTTATATATATATTCACAGACACTGATGACTCAGTGTCAGTTCACTCAAATCTCTTCCAAGAGGTGTATTAGCAAGATCCTGGACTACCCTCACCTTCAGGGGTGGGTTGTAACAGAGGGTATTTCAAGGATCCAAAAGGGCATTGTTGGGCCTTTGGGAGAGGTGCTGTGGAGACAGAGGGAGTTGGACAGCTGAACACCTTGCCTGGTCTCTCAGAAAACCCTTCTGCTGTGGCACTGCTGAGTTTTGAAGAACAACAGGTACCAACCACTCCCACAGCAATGCACCATGGACAGCATGGTGCCAGCAGGGCTCTGTGCACCCCAGCCATGAGATGGGATCTGCAGACCCAGCAGAACTGCTCACTAGTCCCATATGGCCAGTGTGTGTCCAGTGGAGACTGACAGTGGACTATGGTGGTCTGAAGGAAGCCACAGCACCACTAAATGCTCTGCCAGACATGATGGAACTTCAGTGCCTTGGAGTTCAAGGCAGCAAAACAGTGCTACCACTGACACTGCAAGTGTTTTTCTCCATGTCTTTACCCATGAGTGCAGGCCACAGCTTGCTGTCACCTACAAAGGCACTAAGTACACCTGGAACTGGCTGTGCAAGGAGTGGAATCTCAGGCCCACTACCTGCCTTGGACTGACCCAGACTGCACTAGAAAAGGGTGAGGCCACAGAACACTGAAAATGATGACATTATCACATGGGGGAACACAGCTGAGAAAGTCAGGGAGAAAGGGGAGAACATAATCCAAATCCCTCTGAAGCCTGCTTTTGCTGTGAAGCAAAGTAAGGTCAAGGGACCTGTCCAGGAAATTCCTTTCTTGGGAGTAAAATGGCAAGATGGACATCATCACACTCCAACAGACATGGTCTACCAAGCAGCAGCTACGACCCTGTCAACTAGCAAGATAGAAACACAGGTTTTCTTAGAAGCTGTGGGTTTTTGGAGGATGCATATTCCAGATTACAGTTAGATTGTGAGTTCCCTCCATCATGTGACCTAGAAGGAGAATGATTTTATATGGTGTCCTGAATGACCAGCTTTTGAACAAATCAAACAAGATTATTCATGCAGTAGCCCTGGAGCCAGTCAGAAGAGGAGAGGATGTGAAACTCGTGGTCTATGCTGCAGCCAGGGAGAATGGTCCTTCCTGGAGTCTCTGGAAAAGTGTCTGAGGAGACTGGAGGATGAACCCTGGGGTTCTAGAGCTGGGGATACAAAGGATGTGGGGCCCACTACATCACAACTGGAAAAGATCCTGGCAGCTTCTGAAGGAGTTCAAGCTGCTTCAGAAGTGTCTGGCAACAGAGCACAGCTCCTCCTGGAACCCTGACTGCCAGTGCTGGGCAGGATGTGCAAAGGAAAAGACCCTTCCACACATCATGCCACTGATGCTATGTGGAGTAATTGAATCACTCTGATCACACAGAAAGCTTAAACAGCAAATGCCAGCTGCCTAGAGATCCTGGAATACATCATGACTCAGCCCAAAGGCAAAAAATGTAGATTATCATCAGAAGAGGAGGAGGAAGTTACACATGCTGATGAGGCCCCGTCATATAATCAGCTACCAGAAAATGAAAAGCAATATGATCTCTTCACTGATGGTTCCTGCTGTATGGTTGTGCTACACAGAAAACAGAAAGCAGCTGTGCAGAGCTCTACATGGAGAGTCACAGAAGCTGTGGAGGGACAAGGAGCACCAAGTGAGGTTGCAGAGCTGAAAGCCATCCAGCTGGCTTTAGATATCACTGAATGAGAGAAATGGCCAGTGCTCTACCTCTACACTGACTGTGGGTGACAGTAAATGCACTGTGAGTTGGCTGGACCAAGAGCAAAGGACCAACTGGCAGGACAGAGGCAAACCCATCCGAGATGATGAGCTGTGCTGAGGCATCACTGGCCAGGTAGAGAAGCTGGCTGTAAAAGTACATGGAGTAGATGCACATGCACCCAGGAGCTGGGCTACTGAAGAGCATCCCAGCAATGGACAGGTGGATTGGGCTGCCAAGATTCAACTGTCTCATGTGGATCTGGACTGGCAGCATAAGGGTGAATTACTTCTGGTTGGTGGGCCCATGGTGCCTCAGGCCATCAGGGAAGAGATGCAACACACAGATGAGCTTGTGGCTTAACTATGGGGTGGATTTAATGATGGACACAATTTCTAAGGTGATCCATTGCTGTGAAACGTGCTCTGTGATCAAGCAGCCAAGCAGGTACAGCCCCTGCAGTGTGGTGGACAATGACTGAAATACAAAGAGTGGGAAGTCTGGCAAGTTAATTACACTGCACTCATGCAAATGCACCAAGGCAGGCCCTGAGTGCTGAGAGTGGCGTAAAGAGCCACTGGATGGCTGGAGATGTACCCTGTGCTTCACACACTGCCTGGAACACCATCCTGGGCCTTGAAAAGGAAGTCCTGTGACAACACAGCACCCCAAAAAAATCTGTTTCACTGATGTCAGGATGATTTTTGCCTTTTCTTTTATATAACTTGCTTGTATGTATCCTCAGTATTCTTTGCATGCATACTTGCAATTTTTTAAATCTAACAACTTAGCATAGTCCTAGTATTTTGTGAGGCCAGGTGACCAAACATCCTAGAGGCCTCACAGTAGGAGGCTGGGAAATCCTACACCATCTTGGGAAACCAAGGTCTGCTCTAGAACATCTCCTGTAAAGTGGAGATTTGGCCCATCTGGGGGGAATTCTCTGAATGGGGAAATATGACGCCATTTATCCAGGCCTTTCATTGGGGCACCTTTGTTAGAAATGTTAATTTTTAAGGTCTGTACATTGTATACATGATCTGTCGTATGTGTGCATTGCAGCAAATCCTACTTTGGCAAAGTGGTGCACCATAAGGATCCTTACTGCAACACCAAAAAAAACCCCTTATCCCTTAACAGTGTCTGGGTCTCAACTTTTCAAGACCAAGAAAAGGCATCAGTACAATGAGACTGATTTCAAAAACAGCCTTATATCACCAGAAGAGCACGGTGTTGAGTGCATATCATATCCCCCATCATGCAGCAGCCTCAGAAAATTGAATGATACAATGGACTGTCAAAACCACATTGAAAGTAATGGGTGGTGGGAACTTAGAACACTGGGATCTACATAGTTTTGAAGACTACATGGTTACTTAACACTACAGGCTCCAGTGAAGCTGGCCCTCCCCAATCAAAATTCCCATGTACCACAGAAGGGACAGAGTTACCACTGTCCGTATGAAGAACCTGTTGGGGCAACAGTTTGGATTAGTCCTGCCTCCAACAAAGGCAAACCCATCAGTGGAATTGTTTTTGTTTAAGGACCTGAGTGCATTTCATGGGTAATGTGATATGTCCCTGAAGGAGGGGTGCAATTACAAATATTTTTTGTGAAATTGATTCCACTGTAAAATTTTGCTAAAGCAAAAAGCCTTCTGCAATGTTCACTGGTAGATGGGGTGTCCTGATTCCAGCTGGGAAAGGGTTCATTTCCAGAGCAGTAAGAGTAGGGGCATTGTTAGAACCTGGAGGTTATTCTGCTGTTTTCCACAAACAGGGATGGGCTCACTTCTGGAGCAAAGGAGCCTGGCTGCATGGGTCAGACCTCCATGGCGAGCCTTTTGCACAGAAATCACTCTTTTGCTTTTGGACAGGCTTGCTATTAGTATTTTTGCTGTTTCTGTTCGTTTTCTTATCTCATTGCTGTTTCCAGCAAACTGTTCTTACCTCAACCCATGATCTTTACTTTTTTTTGCCCTCAGTTCTCCTCTCCATCCTATCACAGGAGAAGGAAGGAAGCACCACACAGTTTGGAGTGCCTCAGTGGTAGCACTGAACTGGAGAATACCACTCCTAAACCACCAAAATGGGGCAGAACTTGCAGAGAAATAGCACTATCAAAGGAGAATACACACAACAGAAATGAACCACTTCCAAAAATAAGGATGGGGGAGATATTTGAATTACATGCTTTCACTCTCCCTCTGAAACAGGAGTTTTATTGAGTCCTCTTGCTACCTCCATGGAAGTTCATCTTAATTTGACTAATACAAGAAAATGAAAAAATGCAATTCACACATGCTCCACAGACACCTGTTAAGTATTTGGCATCTCAACTCTGAACAGAAAAACCTCTTTAACAACCCAAGCCAAGTAGGCATTCCATAAAGGCAAATGTTCATTAATTCAGTGGTACGTTCCATCACTGTAAATTTATTTTGTTGACTCAGAAGAATTTTTCCAATGACTAACTAACCAACAGCAAATACATTATAAGAAATCAAGGCACGCAAACAATTTTGCTTGGTTCATGGTATGCAGCATGTACTTTATATTATATCAAAGCATTGCTAGCCAGAGAAAATCTGGAATGTTCAATGATAAACTGCAAAGAAACTGAAACTAGGAGTGTAAGGATTTCTATTAATCATCTGCACATTTTATTTGAAACTTGATCCTGCAGCCCTTATTCACAAGATCAGACCTATTGAGTTTATTCACATGAGCTTTGGCTGCAAGATTGGACCTTAAGTACTATCAGGTGCACGTGCAGCCTATCATCAGATTTTGGGTTATTCATGCAAGAAGCTACCCTTTCAAATGCAGACTACTTCCTTCTTCATTAACTTACATGTCCTCTTCTGCTGCTCTATGCTTTCATTTGTGCTATGTAAATAGCCTCTCAGTCATCAAAACAAATAATGATCTTTGCAACCAAGGAGGAAATTAGTAGCAGGTGAACGCTTATTTTTTAAACCAAGCTGTTCTTTAACTTAAAGGAGATCTGGAAAAAAAAAAAATTCCAGTTTTACTACTTAGCCATCTTAATTATAGGTTGTCAAGGTCATAATTTTACATACTTGTCCCACTCGCACTACTCAAATATTAACCTTGATGGCAATCCACTTTATGATGAGCTGGACCTAACACTGTGAAGCACCTAACACTTTAAAGCAGTTTTAAAGCAGTGGAATAAGAGTTCTCTGATGACATAAAATTAACTGTATTTTATCATATATGAAACCAGGAGTTTCTGATTTAAGTATTCTGTTTCTTTGCTTTACACATCTGTTCTACATAAATACAAACTATTATAATATGGTGACTGCAAAAAAAATAAATCTCTATTTCACTAATTGCTTACAGACTTCTGCAGGTCAGATAGGCTGCAATTACAAGACACAGCATAAACCTGAGTAGGATCACAGCAGAGACTTTTATGTCATGATCCACATTATAACCTACATATTTACAAATCCTCTTTGAATTCTGCAAGGCATTGGTAGAGAAGCAAACTGTCAGTACAGGTAAAAGTTTCTTCATCAGTGATGGCATTCTCAAAAACATTCATGCCAGTGTTCAATGACCTCCAAGTAATCAACAAATTACAATTGCTTTTAGGCTGCAAGATATGTGCAAAGTGACAGTCTGCCTTCTCATGCTAGGGGTACTCTGGATACTACATAAATATGGAAGGAGAAAGTCAACATACACTTTTTAATACAAAATCTTATTATCAACACAAACTATATGACTGGTAAAATCAAAGGTAAAGTCCCAGCAAAAGTTATTAGTAGTACTCTCTTTGTAATTCCAGCTAATTTCAATGTAATGATAAGGGAGGGGCTGAAGCTGACTATTGGCAATTTCAGTAGCCATAATATCAACTGCAAGTGCAGTACAAATAATAAGCATACACATCTACTTAAAATGCAAGGAGACACATACCACATGAGTCTAATCTGGAATTTAATCTTGAATCCAAATCTCTGTAACTCAATGCTAGGAAAAAATTTTAAAATGAGACCATGAACTGGAATGGTATCTCTGCAACAGCTAAACTGTTGTCACAAAATTTTTCTCAATCATACTTCAAACTTGCCACATGGATTAATCATCAGTTCGAAGCAGCTGCAACACTATGTTCTATGCACTTCTCTTGCCATTTTAATTTTTAAAAAGCAAATGGAGAGGCTCTCTACAAGATTCAATGCCACAATAGCAATGACTGAACCAGAATCACAAAACCATGAACAGTTCACTAAATTGTCTATTAGCAACACATATCAATAGGCTGCAGAAAAAAATGTGTGCCTGAAATAACTGATCAGTGAATGAAGAATAAAGAGATGTAAGGAGAGGAGATGTAGGCAAGTAATTTTACTTTTTGAAGAATCCATTTCCACACAACCAGAAAAATGGCAGATCACAGATAGCATATTCATGACTTCTATCAGCAAAAAATCCCCATGGGTATGAAATTTATTAATGCTCCAGGAAAGAGGGAATGATGCTGATACTGTAGGGTCAGGGATACATTTACTTCTTAAAATCAGTAAAACATGTTAAAAACAATATATATATGTGTGTATATATACATATGCACAGAAAAAAAGTTATCTTGTGCAGGATGCATATATATCCTTTAAAAATTAGAAAACCAGCATGCAATGACTGAGCTAACAATAGAAACACTGAATACATAAAACAATTTTGTACAGTGATATTCATATAACTACTTAGTCTCACTGGATGACCAGCTACATAATTGAACCCTAAATGCACATTAAAGAATTCCTACAACCAAATGATGATGTTTCAAAGGAAAGGCCTAAGGCGAGATTTTACTACATCACATGACAAAACATTTGAGCAACTGCTTCTTAAGCTACCACAGTTTGCTAAACACATGTTCACCTCAGACTACAAAAACAGCTAATCAGAGGCTGATATACCACTACAGGACTACTCAATTTTTGCATCAGTGACCCACTAATTTATTGCAAAAAATGAGATTTTAGTTTTGAAAAAAAATCCCAAGGATCAGCATCTCCTGTGCTCCCAAATAACCACATCAAAACCAGACAATGGAACATCTATTAATTTGTGGCTTGCTTGAAAAATTATGTGGTGCTGAGTACCAAGCAGAAATAGACAAACACAGATGAGTTTAATTCTCTAAAAACATGAAACAGACAACTTAGAACAATTCTCTGTCAGATACCTGACCTTAAGCCTTCCTTGCCTTTTACCTACCAATATAAATGAAGTGCATTTTCAAAGATCAGTCAAACTTGAACATGGAAGCAAAATGCACAACACAGATCACAGATATAAGATCTCCATTCTGTAACAAGTGCACCAAAAAAATCACAATAAGTTGTCCATACTACTGTGGGTTGAAGCTATTTTCATGCACTTTTCAGAATGTGAAACTTGCTGTGTATTTCCAAATGTGGATAGGAAAGTGTGATGGTACAGGAACCTCATACTGATCTTCAGTGTCCTGTCTTGCCCAACTCACTTTTTTGGAAAATGGCAATATTTGAACAATGTAGACACACACAAATGTCCATACCTACAGTCCATGCAACAGCATTTCCACTCAGAAGAAATGTGTATCAAGTAACTTGGAGAACGTAGACACAGCAACATTCTGTGTCTACACAAAGCACCATCACTTTTTTTAATATACAAAGTGAAAAGATGTGAGAAGCACCTGCAGTAGCCCCACCCATTATCTACTCCCTGTCACAGTTCTTGTAGCCATCAGGAGTAGAAGATAAAAAGCAAGCTTCATCAATCCCTGGTGGGACAAACATCGGGCAGCTCCAGCACATTCAGCAGACAGTCCAGGCTGCCAGACCAATCAAACAGCAGCTGGGGAAGCAAGCACAGAGCATCCCAGAGAGCTGGAGCACTTCTATGAACACGGGATGAGTGAGATTGGGTTGCTCCACCCAAGAGAAGCGAAGGCTACAGGGAGACATTACAGCATCTTCCAGTAAAGAGAGCTGGAGAGGGACTATTGACAACAACATGGAGTGACAGGACAAAGGGCAAAGGCTTCAAACTTAACAAAAGCAAGCAGGTTTAGATTAGATGTTAGGAAGAAATTCTTGATTGTGAGGGTGCTGAGGCACCTGGAAGATTTTGCCCAGAGAAGCTGGGTATGCCCATTCCTGCCAGCCTCCAAGGTCAATGCTTCAAGTAACCTCATGTAGTAGAGGGTGTTGGAACTACGGCAAGGGATTGGAACTAGATGACATTTAAGGTCCCTTCCAACCCAAACCCATTCGAGGATTGTATGGATAAGGCATTTGTCTTCCTAAGGCACCATTATGCACAAAGAAGCCCTGCTTTCCTGCAGATGGCTATACATCTGCCTGCTAATGTAAAGAAGTGAATTGATTTCCTATTGTGTGCACAGCTTGTGTGCACAGCTTTTACTTTGCTCATTAAACTGTAACTCAGCCAGTGAATTTTTCACTTTTACCCTTCTGATTCTCTCCCCTATCCCACAATGAGGAGTGAGCAGGTAGCTATGAGGGGCTGAACTGCCTAGAAAGTACCAGTAGTATCCAAGTATGTAATACACCAACAGATATTTAATCAATTAATCTTCAGATTTCTATTTTATTTAGTGGTTCCTGGTATTTTTTGATAACATGAGAAAACCAACCAGTGTGTTTATCTTTAAACTAAAAATAAAATGTTACAGCTTTGCAGTCCATGAGGTGACTAAGGTTAAAGAAAATACGGCACTGTATAATATTGTGACTTACATAGGTAGACTATATTTTATTATGAAGATATATTAAAGTCAAACAATAATCTAAATCACACCAGAAGCTATATAACATACAACAGAAATTACTGTTAGAACATTAATATGCAGTAAATCCTGAAACACCTTCTAACAAATGACTGAAGCCTCACTAAAACTATATTAACATATGTAAAAGTATCACTTCTACAGGGAAACAAACAAAACCCACAGCACATGAACACACACACACACACACACACTCATATGTACATACAGACACATCCACACACATTCCTATACATATACACACAGATACACATACATGCATGCACACTCAAATTATGTACCTCTCCAAGAGCTTCATAGCGCTTTTGGTTCCATCTATGCAAATCTTCACGATAATTAAAAACAAATGGCTCCCCAGTTTTAATGTGTCTTAATTGTCCTTCTGTAAAAGAAACAAAATCATTACAGTTAATATACTTCTTCATTAAAAGTATGACACATTCAATCGGTGAAAATTGTAAAATAAGTCTACAGCTAAAAATCAAGCTATTATGAAACCCTTCTCATTTTTGGGTATAAGCTTTTTAGCAAAACAATTGCAGCATTAAAAATTGTGTTTTATGGTATATACTGCTAGATTAAGCTAAACAAATTATGACAGTGAAACTGCATGCACATAACAAATACCAAACTGCTTCACAAGACACGTTTATGTCTCCACTGCTATGAATGAACAGTGAAATGTAAGCACTAGCAGCTAATATTTGATCTGCAGGTGACCAAACTGTAGCTAAAAATCCTCTACTTCAAAACTAACTGCATTGTTAAGAAATTCAAATACAAAAGGGACTGGAAGCTGGAACTAAGGGAAAGACTTCTCTTCAAGCATAACAACTTTCTAAGCTAATATGAAAAGAACCATGTCCACAATTAGGGAAAATATTTTAATTCCAAGGCATAGTGAAATCAAGTAAGACCTCCTAGATTTGGGGTACAACTGAGATTACAACAGTAGAATAAAGCAAAATGCTTGTTCAGAGCAAAATCACATGGTACTCTTACATTCCATTGTAACTTCCTGTAGTTAGCCTTGTTTATAGCCAAAGTTCCCAGCATTCCCAACCACTGGTGAAGACATGGACTGTGTTAAAACAATGATAATAATAAAATGGCAACCAGTAGGAAGCCAACTACAAAAACAAGCATTTTACCAACAGTGTTTCAGCCTATCAAACAAAACACACGTTATGATCTCAGAGCATTACAAAACTGTATACCAGTGAAACATTAAAAACAGGGATATGTGCAAGTAAACATTAAATTCTGAAATGTCTGCATGATGAAACAAAGATTTCTCCATAATGTTATTTCTTGAAACGAAGAAAATTGCTTGATTCATGTATTTACAGAACTTCTACACTTTGATTCCTGATGCCTTAAATAATATATTTAAGATCTGGTGTCTGTAACAGTTGTGCTTATCTGCTGATTTTAACGTTTTTCTAGACCTTTTTACCAAACCTTACCTCATTACTAGGTACCAAGGATGTACTTCTTCACAGTTTCCTATCCCTGTATTGGGTTCAAACATCCTCCTCCTCACATTTTTCATCACAACTTTACTTTCAGCTGCTCTGTCTCAGACACATACTCTTCAAATATGCCATTCAACAGTACATGAACTGGCTCTCACCACAAGTAACAAATATCTGCTGTATTTTTCCTTTGACTTTCTGGAACCCCTGCCTTATTCAGATTTAAATAATCTGATAAAAAACCTCTGTATTTTTCCACTATAAAAAGAAGCATGATTAGGACATAAAAATACGACTGAACATTTGAATTAAATGTACAAAAGCAAAATGGTGACTTTTTTGCTTTGCTGACCCTTAGTACATGTAATAGGTTTTCCTCCATTCAATGCAAATCACTCAGGCTGTGAGGTTAGTAATAGAATATTCAGTAACATAATTCATTCCCCAAAATTCCAATTTCAGCCCTTTTTGTCAGCCACATATGAACCATTAACTCTGAAGTCAGTAAGGAAGATACAGTAGACACAGTGCAGATCTAAAATAAGGAGCTGAAAAGTGACAGAGCTGAACTCCTTCCATCAAAGAAAGAGCATCACTTTCATGACACTTTTAGTCTCTAAGTACCTTCCTGTGAAAACCATCAGGGTATTAAAAAGCTAAGTGTTGCATAAATGACTATCATTTAAAGGAAAGCTCTTTTTTTTTTCTTTAAAAGTGGAAGATGTAAAACAGGCAGATTTAGAAACTAAAGGTCCTCTGTTCACAGAGCAGATACTGCAAAGAAGTAAAATTGTAAACATTCCCATTTGTTCTACAGGTTTTAAACAATCTTGAGTCACTTCCTGCAGTCTGATATTACTTTATCTCAGAGGCTCATTTCTCACCTGCATTTTAAAATGCATGCACTGGAAATTATAAATACTAAGTCATTTAACACAGAGACTGAGCTAGCTGGAAGTACTTGCTTGCAGTTATCACACACTTGGCTGCAAAGCAAAATTATGTTCCATACCAGAGGAGACAGTCTATCACATTGCCCATTCTTCTATCAACATAGGTGTTTGCCTGTTGGTATTAATGGAATAGTTGGGACAAATTATTATCTGAAAAACAACGTCTTCTGTAGCCATAAAAATTAACCAGGAAATAAAACATTCCTTAAATGAGTGACCAGTCTTTAATTCTGATTTTAAAATGCTACAGAAATTTTGTATCAACACTTCTATAACAGAAAATAGGAAGTCATAAAGTAGGCCCAGTACAACCCCACAATATTGTATGAAATGAGGTATTTTTGTGATAATTGTATGAAATAAAAACAGGTTTTAGATTTACAAGTCTATGCACACTAAAGTTTAAAATTTTATTCCTTACAGGAAGTATGAAATTTTAATAGGGACTTATAAGGTATAATTCAACTACTGATAACCTCTCAACATAATTATATAGAAATATAGTCTTCACAAAGCACATATTACTTACTTTCATTAAAAATGTACTCAAATCCTTCCAAAGTATCAGGAAATTCAAGTGGTGGCTCATCTTTTTTCATTAGTTCATCCAAGTCTATTCTAGACAATAAATCTAAAAGAGGAAAAAAAATTACATAATACATTGCCTGTCTTTTATTTCTCTTGTAACACTGACAAAATGTATTGGCTGAGATTTGTATATTTTACAGGTAGAAGAATATCCCAATATTGCTGAACATAAGACACTCTTATGGGAAATCCTGTTCAAGGTTCAAAAGCTGGACTTCACTGCCCATATACTCATTTATTTATTTACCTACCTATTTATCTCTATGTTAATCTAAAAATATCCAGAGACAGGAAAGTCACCAAAGATATAGCCATTTGTTTCAATGATTCACTACCTCAATATGACAAAATAAGTCTCTGGGGAATGCATCATGGCTTTAAGATAAAGGTCTCTAGCTTCAGTTTCAAATCGTTGATAGCGTCTTGACTGCATTCTTGAGGAGTTCAAATCATCTGATGCACATCATCTCACTGGCATTTAGCAGCTGTGTGACCACACCAGTCCTCAGCCCCTCCTCTGATACCCAGACTGTCAGAACTGAATCCTTCCCTCCACCACCTTCTTCAATAGCTCTCAAGGTAGACACAACTCCCATCCATTTTACAGCAAGCCATGGTATACCCATCCTTTCCAGATCAGGACTGTACAACCTGGTACAGTCTGCAGCCACTAATGCAAGTACACTAAAATTAGCATAATCTACATTCTTTACCCTAGATTTAAGGACGCACATTTAACCAGAGGCAAACTTACAGGGACATCTTTACATCTACCAATTACAGCATACACAGGTTACATGTGTACAATGATCTCTCCTCATTGTATATCATCCACAACAGTGTTATGCTTCTTACATATTTTCTGATTATAAATTAAAAAAAAAAAAAATCAAGACAAAATTCAGCAGGATTTTGTCAAAATATATTTATCTACTTCATGAGATGAAATTGAAGACCACACAAACATTCTGTTCAGGAGTGCTAAACTGACTTTGAACTATTATTATTTTATAAATCAAGTTACTGGATGTTACCAAGGAAATACATTAGGTGTTCTAAGTATATTGATTTTTACCTTTATTATTATCCAATGCTGTAGCTCAAAGAAAAGAAAATAGTTTGAAATTTTCTGAAATGAAATTTCATTTTCTTCGCATTTCATTTGGCATTAATTGTGTTTCCATCTCTGTATTACTTAAAACAATTTTTCTATTTTGTACCACTATTTTTGCTCAGTCTTGTTGCCAGTAGGCTCCTCACATACCCACCTAAGCTGAGGATTGACACATTCAACACTTTGAAATTTCTACTGCTTAAAATGTACTGAAAATTATCTTCAGCATTCTTGAGAGTTCCTTGACCTGCTCTTCTACAGCTCTTCAAGTTCACTTTATAGTTATTACAGCATCCATGACTGTCACCAACTCTTCTTTCTGAGCGATTCCACTGGGCAAAAAGCTGGAGGATCAAAATCCATCCAGCATGATTGCTGAAATTCAACATCTTTCCCAAAAAGTAGATGGTTTCTGAGTATCTCTGTGGTATCTAAATAACACCAGATACAGATGATTCTAAATTTGGCTCTGTCATCCACAGCTCACTCTTACATCACATCTGTTTAATAGCAAGTCCCATGAAATTCAATTCATGCAAGAAATTATGTGCTTGTTGTTGAGCACTGTCCTTTGAAAGTTCTGTGGAAGTTCCTTTGGTTCTCAACCAAATTATATTGAGAAAGAAAATAATTTTGTCAAAGAAGTCTCCCACAACAGGATGTAAAAAGCATGTCCTTTCTTCCTCTGTACTTTGACAAAATCAAGGTAGCAAACAGTCTTTAGCCCTGGTGAAGACTCCAGTCACACCACACCCCTAGAATTTTATTTCCCTCCAGTTTCCATACCTTCTTAGTGTGATCTATTTGGAGATGCATTTACACAGAAGTGCCAGTTATTATACAACAAAATATCCATCTCCTGAGTACCAAGGACCATAGCATATGAAGGATATTATGCTTATCCAGAGTATGTACAGCTTGTCATGACTTACAGCTTCCATCAGCCACTAAGGAGGACTGCACTTACTCTGAGCTGCAACCACTGACATGGCCACTTTCTTCTTGTGCAACTTTTCAACAAGTGTCTTACAACTTTGTGATTCTTTTGAAATCTCATCTACCATTCTCACCTAAGGTCTTTGAGCTTCCAACTCAATTTGAGATAGATCAACAGTGCTGAAAACTGAGTGATCTCCAAGAGACCTTCTATAACCAAATGGAAAATCACTTGTCACATCAGTAATGCTACCCCTTAAGGATAATCAAATTAATGCCATGTATAAAATGAGAGTTTTACTTCCAAACCTGAACTATAACTTCCTCAAAGGATACTAATTGGAGAGAATTGGCACAAAGTTTGATGAAAGCTCAACATAGGTTATCACCATATGCTTCACAAAAACTCAATTCCAACTGAAGGAACATCATCTATCATCACATGAAAGGGAGCACCATTTTCTAACAATGCTTTAATAGAAATCCAGGATGTACGCAGGACTGGCAAGCTATGTTATTTTTTCTGCTTTGAAAGACAATTTAGAATACAACTGTCTGACGTATGTACTTTAAATCAACATGGAGTTAGCTTACTTGTATGTCTAACCAACTTCATGCACTACCAAAGATGAAAGTCACTATCTAAAACATGCCATTTATGTAATTCATTTTTTCACCTTAAGTAATTTATATACATTTATTTTTTAAAACATACAAAGGGAACTTCGTAAAACCAATATGGAAATCAAAGTCCTCAAAGCCTTCTCCCTTTTAGCATTCTAGTCCAAGAGATTTTTAAAAGCTGTTATATAGCTGTATAACTATAAAACAAAAGCATCACACAAATCAAAACTTCTGAAAAACTAAGAACACAAAAGCTCCAGTCAACTTTCTGAAAAAGGACGATTATGAAAATTGTAAAAAGCCATTAATAGATTACTGTTACTCTTTACCACGCACCATCTTATGTTTTATACTATCTTATGAAAAGACTGATAAATGGACACACCATTAGACAATAAGGACTAGCACAGGTGGACCAAGTCTCTTCTAGTATTATAATTCCCAAGCTCTAACTCCTAACTATGTCACATTATTTTCTTTTCTGTAACAGTAATTTCCAAAATGCAAAATACGTTAAAAAAGGCAAAAATATTCATACCCTTTAATGCAGTGGTCTTCTCTTTTTCATCCGGACCTCCTTGCTGAAGCTGAGCCATCATTTACCCAAACTCTCAACAAACATTGAAATACTGAGGTAAATGTAGATTATTATTCAAATGATGATCTGAAAAAGAACATGAATTGGAAATCAATAAATTTACTGACTTGTTTTTCAACAGCCCTTGTCTGCTACTGTTTACACCACCACCACCACCAAAAAAAAAAAATTGAGTATTTTACACCCAAAGCCGGACAATGTTTGGTTAAAGATTCAAGTTTAAAAGAATAAACAATATCTCTCCCTAATCCAAAATGGACTTCTACCTAATCAAAACTACTTTTGTGATTTTAATGCAGCATCAGTAAACAATAAACCTTTTACAGAAGCGCAACACCTGCAAATCCAAAATAGAAGATACAAGAAAATACAGTCAACAGAACTTCCACAATCTTTATGGATTTTCTTCACCAATTAACTCTACTTTGTTGTCATTATTACTCTGTATAGTTTTGTTTTAGTAAAAATACATAAAACACACAATTTTAAGTCACTGTGATTTCCACAATACAGTACTGGTGTTTGTATTGTAAATGTGTTTAAATATAAAGTCACATTTGTCCAGCTACAGAACAAATCTTGGTGTATACAAGGCAAGATTTTACATATAAAATCTATTTCCAAATTTCTCCTACTACACAGAAGGCCACCCAGACAATCAAATCCAGACTCTTTCATCTTGAGTCTAACACCAAGGGAGTGAACTACCAAATCACAATTGCTTCTTCCTTCTCAATAAAAAAGACTTTAGTGCATTGAATTCTTATTCCCTTAATCGTTTTTTTGGTTCTTTGTTTTATCTGTCAGTCATAACCAACTTGCTTTATTCTTCTCCCACATGTTCTTTATCATTGATGAGCTTGTATGAACTCTGTCTCTATTGTAATTTATCAAAACAGTAACAGTAACAGGATTCACCAACTGTACTAGTGGCTCTCTAACACTTAGACCTACAAGAAAGAACCCCAGAATGGAAGTAACACCAGTTCGTTGTACAGACACCAGAAAAAAAATAAACCTAGCACAATAAAGACTACTTTCCTATTCCACATAGAGAAAGTCCATTAAACACTTTCTTGCATATTAAAGGAGTAATACAGCAATTTAAGGGGGCATTAGATATAACTAAGGAGTGGGTTTGAGGGATTGTTGTGATTTGGTTTTTTAAACCTGGGGGTCTAGAAAGGTCAGTAGTTCCATTTTACAAGTTGGAACTATGGCAGATTTTGACACCTTTGCAGTCAGCACTGAAGTTTGATATACTTGCACACCAACCACCTTCCAGTTTAATTTACCCTGTAAGTTCAAACAACAGATGACTAGGAGTCATGTGCATTAGCAATATGTGTCAGCAACTCAACTATACACACTAAGCAGAATCAACATAACTCCACGCATTGAGATTTTAATTGTTTTGGTTTAACTTCCTTGAAATGCTAGAAAACATCTTCATAAACATATGAATATTAACACAAGCAAAAACCATGCCAAAATAACAGAAAAAAGGCAGCACAACCTCAACATATCCTCTGTGATGTTGACAATATACAAACACAAGGTTCAAAATGATCACCTGCAGCAGCAACAGCTTTGAGTACTTGTGCTGGTTTTCTCTGGGAGAAAGTCAGTTTTCCTTGTAGCAGCTTGAAGGGTTTGGATTTGTGCTGAAAACAGCATCATTAACACTGATGAGCAGTGTGCAGTGTTCACGCCGCATCAAGGGCTCTCCTGCTTCTATGTGCTGCCCTGCCAACACACAGGTAGGCTGTGCAAGAAACTGGGAGGGGACACAGCCAAGACAGCTGAGAGTAACTAACCACACGATGACACACCCAGCAATAAAAACTTGGAAAAGAAGGAACAGGGAATGTGTGGAATGAGGGTGTTTGTCTTTCCAAGTTAGCATCACACGTGATGAAGCTGTGCTTGCTTTCCCAAGGATGGCTGGATATTTGCAATCCCTTATTTTACTTTGCAGGTGTGCACAGCTTTTCCTTCCCCTATAAAACTGTCTTTATCTCAATCCATGAGTTTTCTCACTTTTACTGTTCAAGGTCTTTGCCCCATCCACTGTTTGGAAAGTGAAGGAATAGCCAGAGGAAGGATTTGGCTACCTGTTGTGGCTAATCCACAACACCACAGTTCAATCCTTTCTTCAATACACAAACTATCCATAATTAGGTGTACAGGACCCTACTTCTGTTGAGGCAGATAGGTAGTTATCTAATTAATCAAACCATCAACTCTGGGAACATAAAATGTGACCCTGCAGTGACGGCATGAGAATGCTGACCAGAGAATCCTGTTCAAAGAAGGAATTTGTAGGCAACTTTTGCCCACTTCCTGAAAGATAAAATGTTTGCAGACAACCACTTTTTGTGCATTTCTTATATTCCAGGTAGAAAACTCAGCCTGGATTCCTGCCTTAAGAACTTCAAAGAACCTTCTTTAGCTTTCCCAATCTCAGCACCTGGGATGAAGGTACACTGATGAGTAAGACATCAATTTCAAGATGCCTTTGCCATCACCTTCCTCTAAAAGGACAAAGAAAATCCTTCACAAACAGTAGATGTGAGGGAAAATCCAAGGAATTAATATTTATGAAGAACTAACATCCCACAATTAAAGCATCAAGAAAAGTCCATGTAATAATGCTATAATTAGTGGGTCATTTACTTTCCATTATTTAATGAGCCTATATCTCAGCTGATGAGGATGGGGGTAAAAAAAAAAAACCACTGAGGCAATAGAACTCTTTGGAAAATAGTTGTATGAAATGCTCCTTATTTACAGAGTAAGTGTATTTCCATGCAGTGTATATTACAAGGAGTTATGAGGGCTTCCTAGGACATTATGTCATAAGATAGCTGAAATTGCCCTGTGATAGCTTATAAAAAAACTGGCCTTAGATGAGATTAATATGCTTGTACTTTGTATTGTTGATTTTAATGAGATTTCAACTTGAAAATTTGAGTGGAGAAGACTGACTCTCAATAGCCTCGTCTCTGCACATACTAAGCAGTTACAGGACAAAGCCAGAATTTTGTTTTTTTTTTTTAAACATCATCTTTTCTCAAGCAATTCCATGAGTCAGCTGGGAGACAAAAATCCCTCTGAACAGAGAAAAACGCAAAGACTATTAAAAGCATCTTCTCTTATGAGAGACACCAAAGTAATTTTCCAGAGTGCCACAGAAGAGAGAGAAACTGGAAAACTCTAGGGAAATGATTTCTGCTTAGGCCACCATCAAAAGCTTCTAAAAAACCCTAGACACACGCCTATGTGTCTAGTACTTTAAAATCCCTTTTTTCCCCTCTCCTCCTTTGCTCTTCAGTAACAGCATGACTTTACGAAGGGCTGTCTGCCATGAACTGAAGACCCCCTGAAAAGAACACATACAAATCAGATGGAAATGCACTGAATCCAGGTCTGTAGTCCAGATTTTTATAAATAGCAAGGTATTCCTGATTCTGCTTCAGTCTCTGTGCTGAGAGGTGTACAAAAGGATACTAAATTTATAACACATCGCTCTTTCAAACATCTTCTGGAACGCATACATGCAAATATATGTCACCACCTCACTTGACTTCTCTGCATCTAATGAAATTGCTGTTGATGTCACAAAAATATATGGAACAGATGGACACAATAGAGAATCAAATAATACAAAACTGAAAAGAGCATGCAGGGCTACTGAAGATAACAGTTCATCATCAAGCTACCTTATTTCAGAATCAGACTAAAAAGCCTAAATCTCCCCAGTGTACATACCTCTTATTTGTGACAATGTCTGCCTCAAGAGATTGCCTTACAGCTCTTTCCACAGCTTTTCTTCCTGTAGAACACTTGCTTCTTCAACATGTATGATTTCTGCAAGCTTTACTAATACAGTATCTCAACTGCCATTGCTCTGCCCCTTGAGTGGCAGCATGTGCTACACGATGAGCTGAACCAAGAACAGCTTAATTTCAACTACCTGGTAAGCAAAGCAAATAGCCCTGTGAAATACCTGCAGTCCTCATACCTGCTTCCACAAGATTGTAATAAAGTTGCATTACAACATACATTATATACATGTATTGTATATAATGTGAATAATAGAAATGTGTTACTCCTTTTAGCTCAGTATTTGAATAACTTGATTTTTTATTCTGACTGCATCAAACTCACAATTTTTATTTTTTTCCATATCAGTACATCTTTTCTTTTATAAAACATTAAAAGCAACAAAAATAAAAAAGAAATGCAAGTAAATTTTATTTTCTTTACTAGCTCAGCTTTAAAAACTGCAAATCCAATATTTATATAAAAGAATATTCCATCAAGTGTCCATCAGTAGTTGTAACCACACTTCTTTACACAGTTTCCTACTGCCTGATCTACAATCTTGCTATCTCTGCCCAGAGCCGTGACTGACAAAAAGCTGTAATCACAGCATCATAGAGTAGTCCAGGCTGGAAAAGATCTTGGGAAATTATCCAGACTCCTTCTCTTGGACCTCATTTCACTACGTTTTAGCAGGGCCTTAAATCAAGTAAGCTATGGTGCTGCCAAGATGAGCCTTAAATATCTCCAGAGAGGGAGATTCCACATGATTCTCAGAAACTTATTCCAGTGTTTAGTTATTTCCAACAGATTTCCCTTCTCCTATGCTAAGACGAAATTTCTGCTCTCACTATTCAACCTTCTGAGCAGCAAACAGCTCCTCTTTCACAACCATCTTCTACTGGATGATTGATGAAACCTCTCCAAGCTGTCTTTGCACTAAGGTGCTGAAACTTGTACAAAGGAAGGCAGTGAAGCTGGTGAAGGATTGGAAGCACAAGCACTGTCAGAAGGAGCAAGGCATGTTTAGCCTGGAGAAAAGAAGGCCTGGGGAGATCTTCTTGCTCTCTACAACAAGGTGGGGGTTGGTCTTTTCTCACAAATAATAAGAAAAAATGGCCTCAAGATGCATGAAGAGAGGTTTGGATCAGGTATTAGAAAAATTTCTTCTCTGAAGGGGCTGTCAAGCACTGAACAGACTGCCTGAGATAGTGCTAGAATCACCATCTCCAGAGAGATTTACAAGATGCGTGGATGTGGCACTCAGGAACACCATTTCTGGCAGGACTTGGCAGAGCTGAGTTAATAGTTGAATTTGAAGATGTCTTTTCCAAGCTAAACAATCTCCTTGAACTTTTCTCCCTGTGTTGAGTTCTCTAACAAGCTAATCATCCTTCTAACAAACAAATCATGCTGGTGGCCATCTGCTGGACCTTCTCCAATTTTACATCAGTATGTCTCCTGAAATCAGGGGACAAACCAGACACACCACCCTAGCATATCCCTTACCCATACCAGAGAATCACTTTGACTTCATTGCTACAAGGACACATTGTCCAGCCGGCCATCCAGCAGCACCCCACCTCCTCCTAAACACAACACTCCAGCCAGTCATACTGCAGTCTAGTATTCCTACGTGACAGATTACTGTTGTCCACAAATACAAATTACAATGATGACAACGAATCTGGCCATTTCATTTGCACCTTTGACTTAATAGCCAGAAGGAAAAAATGTGGAACAAGAGTTCTCTTTTTATTCTTGATCCTTTTGCAATACATACTCATAGCTGCTACCTGCCATGCTATAAAGCAAAGTCCTTGAAAAAATTAAATTCTACTTGTCTGATGAACTACTTCAATGAGGCTAAACAGATGTATCTATGGGACTGGTTTAACCTTAAACCTAAAACCTCTGTCCCAGCAGTAACCACTGAAAGACACTGGCTAAAGAAACTTCAGTCATTCTAAACCAACATTACAAAATTATCTGTCTATTTTGCCGAAAGCACTGCATTTTCTACTAGTTTGAAGGAATGTCTACTAAGGAGAAAAACAGTCTTTAATTTTTTTAAGTGCAGAACGTGACTGAACAGAGATCAGCCAAGTACTGCCAAAAGCAGAAGTAAAAATAAAAGCAAGAGGAGAATGACATGGGGATATGCAACTTAGTTTGACAAAAAAAATCATTACAAATTCCTCATTTTTTCTTGGAAGATTCACCATTTCAGGCCAGACAGTCCCTCAAAATCAACCATGTCCTTTTAAACAGAGGCCTTTTATTTTCTTCAGCTACCAGTCCCAAAGGTCAGTAACTTACATTTAACTACAGCAGTTCTTACAGAAAGGCATCCATGGCAATATTCCAGTTATTAAGAGCTAAACAATTCATCACATGCTGTGATGTCTGAAAGGCTAGTCACTGTCCTGTGTACTTTATTTCCAGTTTGAATTACTTTGGCTTCAGTCACTAATTATTGCTAAATCTTTGTAAATTAACTTTTCTATTTTACCCTTACATGATTAGACACCACAGCCAAGTCCTATCTCTTTCTTCTGATAAACTAAACAAGCTTTACAGAGTCTCTTTCTATGAAATTTTGATTCTAACCCAAAGTAATTTTCTTGCAGTTTCTCTGCTCCGCTCAATTTTTTAAATCCCCATTGATTGCTGTTAAACACAACTTACTGATTAGAATAGCGTGATAGCTGAAAAATGTAACAGCTACAACAGTGTTTATAGATAAACAAACTGTAATTACACAAAAAGAGCACACAATCTGTAAAATTATTTTACGTCCATGTCACCTTATGATCAGACAGATAATGTCCAACCATAAAAAGTCATGAACAACATACAGGTTTACCAAGGACTGCATGTTAGAATTCTTTACGTCAACATCTACAGCTAATCATATTGATTCCCACGACAAAAATTAATACAAGAAAGGCAGAGATACATTAAACAGTGTGCTGAATGGGAAAAATACAAAGCAGCATCAGCCCCACTAATAAACTCCTGAAAAGCGTATTGTAGGCAATATGCACATTTTCTCAATCAACTGACAATTTTGAAAATATGTGCTAAAATAGCACTACATGTAAAGTACCATTGTGTAAACAGGAATTCTCTTTTCCTGTAATTAAATGAATACTGAACTGAGTGCTACATGCCCACATTAGCAGTATGCACACAGGAAAAAATTCATCTTCAAAGGAAAGTACTAAACCAACTACAGAACAGCAAGCAAAAATATGCTGCAAACATCCACACAGTAATGTAGGTAGCCCTCTCATATTTTACCTTTTTAACTTACTTCAAAATGAAAAGAAAAGAAACATCTCAGTTACAACAGCTTAAAAATGTGACATAGACCAAAAAGCAAAAAATGGTCGGTCCTAAATTCCTTATGCTAGAGAAGAAGGAAAAAAGAGGGAAAAAAAAAATCTTCGATAAACCAAAACTTTAAGATTCACCACGTTTTGTTACTAAATTCTACTGTATAAAAGAAGGGGGAAAACAGATGGAAAATCATTTGACAAAAACAACCCTACACCAAACAGCAACAAAACCCCAAATCTTGTGAATAAAAGATCAGCAATGCTAGAAAAAATACATGCTCCCTTGATGTACATTCAATTTAGCAGACTTTTTTTGAAATTTGGAAGGTGGATCAAAACATATGACTAAGATTTTTTTCAAATGGGGAAAGGAAGAGACAGAACACTGTCCTCAGAGACAATCAAAATTAACAAAATCCAAAAATGTAAGCAGAATAGGTATTATTTGAATTTAAGGCTCAAGTGCTTTAAAACCAAGCCCAGACTAGCATAGAAATATTAACTTTATATTTCTGCTAAAATATATCTTAACTACCAGGGGTTTAATTACCCCAAGGATAAGGTACAAACTAAATGGAAAGCAACAACTACTAATGTCGATATGTAAAAATTACTCTGCTTCAAAATATTTCTCACTCTTGCATGAATCAGCTGGAGTAAATTTATCCCCTCCAATAAATATATCTTTTCATTTACTATCTCTGAAAGTTTACAAAACATAGTATTATTTCAAGCTAATACAGCTTGGAAAGGGAAAGATCCAAAATTTAGAAAGAAGCAGAAAAGCTTCTCTAGACTATTTATCTACATACCTAGCTAATACATAATGTTTCCCAATAGTTTAAAATAGGACATGAAGAAACAAAGCAATGAAGATCCTTTCAATGACATCCTGCTTTAAGAAAACCATTACCTGTAGGTGGAAGAACATTATCTTTTCCCTTACTCTGCACTTCTGAACACACCTGGAATACTGTGATGGTTCCAGATACTCCAGGTGCAACACAGACACATACAGCAGTGAGACCAGCAAAGGCTGCAAAAATGGTTAAGGGCTTGAAGCATCTGGTATCTGGCTGAGAAACACACGACTACTCAGCACAGAAAACACCCAGGCTGGAGTAGGAGGAGTATAATCAATACCTGCTAAATGCCAGAGGAGACAAAAGACCACCGAGCCAGTCTTCCCATTGCTGTCCAGTGAGAAGGCAATATACAATGGGGACAAACTGGACATTTAAACACCAGGAAAAACTTCCTTAACCTAACGGGGCTCAAACATAGGAATAGGCACCCAGGTGTCAGAGACCCCAATATCATCGTTTATGGCTTCAACATTTTTATAAAGGATTATTGTCCATTTAAACTGTAGAGTGAATCTGCATCAACAAAGGTGCACCAAAGACCATGGCACCCTGAATGGGACCCCTGGGCTGAGGCCCTAGATGGTAAGTTAATTTAAGATAAAAATTATTTTATCTGGGCTGGGGGAGAAGAATACCACAGGAGAATAAAGCCTAGCAGCTGTCTTATCTACTGAAACCAGGTTTGTACACACAGACCCCACTCCACCAAAGAGGGGAGGAGGAGGAGGTTTCTGATGCATGGTGAAAAGTCTCTGGTCAGAGGCAACAAATACCCATTCTGTGTTACTCAAACTTGTTCAGCCAGGAAAGCCACATCTCTAGGACAGTCATGTCAGGGGCTGCTGACAGGGTGTCATGGTCCATTAAAGGGCCCCTGAACAGTTCCCCAGACTCTGCATCAGAGCACTGCATGCGATGCAAGATCATACAACTGATCCAAAGCCCTGCAAGGGACAAACTTGTCCCCTCAGGGGAAGTACCCAGGCATTCCCACCTGGCCCAAATGTTTACCAATCCACTGGATTCTATTCTTTGTTGGTGGAGGACCCTCACCACCTAGAAGACCAGAGGATCAATCAGACGACATCAGGATCCACAGAGGGGTGATAAGTTTCTACTTAACTGTCTGTGTCATTCTTCCTGTCCTCCCACCCTCCACCCCTTTTTCTATTTGCCTCTTTTATTGTTAAATAAAATAGATCCATTTTTAGTATCAGCATTTAATCTCATTTGGTTCTAATTTTGTTTTGGGGAATATTCAAATCTTTAGGATTCTATCCATAACCCACTGAGAGTTCACTTTGCTCCTCTGTGATTAGAGTGGATAGTAAAAACAGGTTACAGAATCTGTCCTTGGAGATACTCAAAACTTATTTAATACTGCCACAAGTAATCTGCTCTAGCTAATCCTTCTCTGGGCACTGGGATTGGACTACACAATTTCCAGAGGTCCCTGCTGATGTCGACAACTCTACCATTCTGTGAAGATGAGAAAAAGCAAAAGTGCATATTAAACAAATATACAAAAAGTGTGTATGGAAGTGTGTGAATTAAGAGCTCATAGTCTCAGCCATCTTAGTTTTGTGTTCTCAGGAATTCCTTCCTGATTCTGAGGCAATCTGCATGGAAGAGCCAAAATTTGTGCATTCCTTACCCAAACAGATACTACCAAAACAATGCTAAGTCTACAGATACCAGGAAATACCAAAATTAAGAGAGCCTGCACAAAAAAAATTCAGCACCTGTGCAACAAAAGTCCACTCTCATACAAAAAACAACATGGAAAACAAAGAGGAAAGAAGTGATCTCTATTCTCAACTACTTCTCTAAGGTAGTGTCTAAGTTTCTATCCAATACAGTCTTGACAAGCTCCTTTGGGCACCATCCTGTCCTTCTGAACTTCCATGGGTTGCAGGGGTACAACCTTGACCAACTGCAGGTTCACCTTGGAGTTGGTTGATACTGGGTCTATTGGACACGTCAAAAGCTTTTGCAGCTTCTCACGAAAGCCACACCTGAAGACTCCTGCTACTAAAATCTCGCCACACAAACCAAATATAGAAAGCATAATTGTATCTGGTTTTTTATCACTGCACTTCTGCCATTGTCAATGCACTGAATGAAGATACTCACTTAAGGAGCTACTCAGTATTTTATCCAATTCCTCCTCTCCCACACTTAAGTGCCCTTCAATCATCCTCTCCTATTCCTCTCACAAGCCCACTGTTTTATTTGGCCTCACATTCTGTCCTGAGAGCTTCTAGTGCCATTCCTTTTCCTCCCCAAGTTTTCATTTTAAGAGCTTTCAGAGACACTGCCAACTCCACTCCTTGTTCCCAAGTTCCCTTTGTCCACAGTGCTCCAGGCCCCTGGTTTCATTCATCCTGCCACTACAGAATGAGTATGGAAATGACAAAGCCAACTGAGAGCTTTCCTCAGACCACACTCCCTGTTACAGTCCACTGACAGTGGACATCCTCAGCCCTGTGGCAGAACAAACAGAGTCAGTTCTGTGGTGCTGGCAGGCACGCCCAAACAACAACCACAGCATGTCTTGTACAGGTAGAATAGCTGGAGATTCTTACACAGATACTGAGGTTGATACCTGACACAAAAGCAGACTACACCAAGCATCTTCTTTCTAATCTAAAACACCAAAGCACACAGCAACACACCCCAGTGTATATGGTAAGGTACACCTTGTATAGATCTATATATATTTGGAGGTCAACTGAAAGGTGGGCTGCTTAGGCACTTCTCAAGTTTTGAAGATGTGCAACAACAGTGATTTCACAACTTCTCTGGGCCCCACTTTCATGTTTGACTACCCTCAGTTTTCTTTTTTGGGAGGAAGCACCACCATTTCCCATAAAGCAAAACATTATAATACCTGCTGCCCTATACTGTGAAAGATGAATGCAATTTAGAACAACCAATCAAAGAAAAAATACTACATTATCTACACCATGCTCCCTTTTTAGAAAGCTAGATAGTTTAACATTCCCACTGAAATACAGCTTTCTTATATCCCTGTTAGTAGAAGTCTCTGAAGACCATGACTCTCTGAAATTTTTTTAACAATGTTCTTAAAAATGTTGCCCCTGGACATTACTGTGAAGGCAAAATCAGAGCTTCTCAAAATGAACCCACTACTAGCTTTAAAAAATTCAGTGTCTGAAACAAGTTTTATCTTTCATCTCAAGAAAACGCAGGTATGGGTTGACATCCTTGGACTTTCCATCTCAGTATATGCCTATTTCTTCATTCCTCTTTCAACCAACTACATCAAATAGGCAAAAATTCAAGCTTTTGGGTTTTTTGGTGTAGTCCTCTTGCAATTATTCCTCGGGGAATTATTGTAATTTTTATGACTACTTAAATACCAAAAAGAAGGACTAAGATAATAGAACTAACAGAACAAGGAATGAAAACACAAAAATTTAAAAAAATCTTTAATTGCCAGAGAATTATGTTCAAAAGATAATGAACAAGAACTTAGAGCTCTCCTGCAGGAATGTACATGCAACCTATTTGATGTTAGTGAAGGTGATAGGATGATTCACATGAATGTAATGCTACAATTCAAGAGATATAACCTATTTAGAAAGAGCAACAACAGAGAACAAATGGTACTGTGTGCCAAAAATGTCACTGTCTTTTTCTGAGTCACTGACGATAAAAAATCATGTCTTAATAAAGAAAGTACAAGTCAGGATACTAGCTGGGGTTTGCTACAGATACGAAATCTCACACAGCAAGGTGGTTAAGCACGTATTGCTCCTTGATGGAAATAAAAGTTTCATTAGCACAGTGGACATAACACAGAGTGAAATAACCTGGAGCCTTCATGCTGCTATTATCAGAACATGCTCAAAGTTTCTAAAAATTGAGGACAATTTCTTATACTGAGAAATGTTAAATTCAAGCCAAGGGAATGCTATGTTCAACTTCATCCAAGCAGATAACAAGTACCCCACTGTTTCACAGAGAGCAAATACAGAACAAAGACCCTTCCTGCCCCCAGGTCTTAGAATTAAAATACATGTTCACAAACACATCTTTGCAAAATGACTTTAGCAGTCCCACCCCCTGCCCATGCTATCCTATCCCCTCAGCTGCCAGAACTCTTAGTAGCAATGCAGAGAGAACCAGTTCAGGGAATCATATCTGAGTTAAACCAAAACAGGAACTTGATCTGAGTTAAAACTTAATTTCTTTCTTCTCCTTCCCCCTTCTCTTTTTTTTTTTTTTTTTTTTTTTTTTAAGAATACACTTTTAATTTATCAATCTTCAGATTTAGTTCATTACCTGGTGCAACAGAAGTGACAGAACAAGGAACAAGCTGCTGCCTAAAAACTTTTCAGCCTGATTTCCCAACATGGCCAAGAAAGAAATACTGAGAGACCAAAAGAAGGACTCAAGAAGTCATCATCGTGGTAGGGAATAGTTTATGCTTCCAAAATTCAAACTCTGCTATTCCAACATTTAAAACTACGTATAAGGAAATTTCCACCAATTTCTGACTTATCAATTACTATGTGTCAAGTACAAGCTTTGATTTTGATGGCTGTGCTTGCTCTGAGATCTTCCTCTTAAGCTTGCAGGTAGGGTATGCTAGCACACTCCTGCAGCATGGGAGATACAAACGTACAGATACAGAATTCTCTTTTCAGATTTTATTTCACAATGCTGAATCATATGCTTCAGTGGGGAGATACTCTTTCAGCATAATGATCATTATTGAAGACATAGATTCTGTGTATGAGCACATCTATTTATTTCTCAGTTCACCAAATTTTAATAATGCCCTTATATGATGCCTCTTTCACTGCCAAGACTTCCTGTTAACCCATTTCTTATCAGAAATACTTTCAGGTTTCCCTTTGACTGTGGTGCCTGTAGTTATTCAAATCTAGCCCACCTAACATCTTCCTTCTTGAGGTGGGTTTGCAACACACAGGTACAAGAGGAATGAGATGCCCATTTGTCAGGAAAAAAAGCAAGATGTTTTCAAGATTTGCTACACATTGTGCCTTAAAGAAGGATGCAAAGCAGAGCATAGTTTCTCATCTTCTTAAGTTAAACAAGGATTAGATATTTGCATGTATTGTATGCTAAATATGACAGCCACTCAAATGCACATTTCAAGGCTTTATAAAAGCCTGGCTTGCAGAACTTTAAAAGAAACTATAAGTACTACATTATTTGTTAGGTTTGGTCTTCAACACAGAATTGCAGACAAACTGGAGAGTACCTGGCACTCTGACAACACAATCAATCAGAATTACATCATCCATATTCTCAAACAAACAGTTACTACTCCAAAAACTAAGACTCAGAAGTATAAAACAGCTCCAAAGTACAATAAACCACATCTCTTCATACTCCTAAAACAGAACAATGAGGAGTCCACTATGCCTACTCCTAAAAGAAAATATACCACAGACAAGGATGACAAGAATCCAAGAGAACGCACTTTTTGCCATGTCCCACCAGAAGCCTTCACTATAGACACTGCATAAAGGTGATACAGTGAAGAAAGCTTTATGGGTCAGTAGAATATCTGTATTGTTGCTGAAATGTCCAGAGAATTCAAATCAAGTACTTTAAAAGATGTACTGCAAATGGAAAATGGCAACTTTCTGGAGCTTGTAATTCAGACAAATCCAGACTAGCTACCCTGGGAAACAGTACAAATAGTAAATTTCCAAAGCTATCTTCCTATTAAATTTCATACTTTTTACCTACATCTTGGAGAGTTGCTTAGGGGTACTTAAGAGTAATCAAGAATATTTTCAATACAATCAGAAACATTTTCAGCATGTCCCTCTTAAAAAAAAATATTAGTCTAAACTTATCTATAGTAAAATTCCTTATTGCCAATTGAAAATTACTAACAATAAAAAATAACAGAAACTGGAAAAATATAGTATGATGGGCCTGACTTCAAAATCACAGGTGTTAACAAACATAAGCACTAACCTTACCTGTGCTTCAGGTATGGACCTGCTTCCAGTCAACACTGCAACTCACTAACTTGCAGTACCACTGACAATGCGTCCAGCTAATTCTTATTTTAATCATCATCGCTCTTTCTACACCTGCAAGAAAATTCTTTTATCTGCCTGCCTGAGTGTCCTGGATTTGGCTGGGTTAGAGCAGCTGTGTTTTGGATTTGGGATGAGAATAATGTTGGTGGATGGTTTGGCTATTTTTAAGTAGTACTTACCCCAAGTCCAGGACTTTCCTATGTCTCATGCTCTGCTAATGAGTAGCTGCACAAAAAGCCGAGAGGCAGCATGGCCAAGACAGGTGACACAAACTTGTGTGACATTCCACCCTACAGAACATCATGTCCAGTATATAAACTGGGGAAACTGCCCAGAAAGGGGGGGTAGAGGGGGATGATGGTTCTTCAGGGATGGGCTAGGTATTAGTCAGCAGGTGGTAAACAACCATACTACACATTACCTGACTATCTTGAGTTTTATTTTCCTCTTCCTCTCCATTGCAATTTTTAGAATTAGTAGTATTGTATTTTATTTTCTTTCAATTATTGTACTGCTTTTATCTCAACACACAAGTTTTACATTTTTTTCTTGATTCACTCCTCATTCCACAAGGAAAAGGGAAGGGAGTGATCAATCAGCTGTATGGTCCTTAGTAGTCAACTGCGGTTAAACCATAACGAAATAAATAGTTTTCTTAGAGAAGAGTTTCTTAAATCAACCACCATACCAAATATATTGACTCAGCTAATAGTGTTTTTGCTAACACAATACTTATTTCACCTATGTATTTAAAATCCATACCTATAATAGCCAAATGTTTACATAACAAGCTTAGCACAGATTGGTCTCCTTAATTTCTAATGGCCAACAGAACCTGCAAGAACCAGAAATCACCGTAGCAAAAACACCTAAAATTAACCTGATAAAGTCTTATTTTGTTCATCTTTCCTCTTTGGATACACAGTCAACAGAATACAAACTGCAGTACCAGAGAGGTTTCATCCATATGGTCAGTATGGTCCAGGAGAGCATAACAGGAATAAAAGCAGTAAAGATTTGACTAGACCGCAAAGAATGCCACCAGCCACACCAGCATTATCATTACCAATCAATACATGGAACAGACTGCTCACAGAAGTGGTTGAGAAGCTTTTGCCACAGTCAACTAAAGTACACAGCAACTTAGGATGCAGATCCATGATCTGCTGAAGTCTGTATGACACACTTTCAGAACCTCTCCTCCTCCCAGATTCAACACTCCAGCCCTACATAATTTCTTATACAGCCACAGCAATATTCGGATTTTGCGAGACCTTGTAGCTTATCCAGTCCAATGACCTACCGTGGGCAGCACTACCTTTCACAACACCAGTTTGTCCAAAACACCTGCCTGGCCCTTCCATGTCACAGGATGGGGCACCCACAGCCTCTCCAAACAGCGTGCTCTTATGTCTCAGCATCCTTGCTGTAAAAAAAATTTCTTTCTGGAATCTAATCTAAGCTTCCAGTTTAAAGCTGTGGCCCTGTGTCCTACCACTACTACCTGTGAGGACATGCGTGCCAGTGAGCAAGCTAAAGCAATGACAGAGAAGCATTCCTCTGTATGAGCTGGATCAGCTTCTTTACCTAGCTCACTATGCAGCCAGCTGATCTTCCACACAGCTTGGAGAGATGGGGCAGGAAGCAGAGAGGAGTGCTGCCCATTCCAGCAACAGGGATCTAATGTGAACAGGCTGTGAAACTGCACCCTGGGCACCTTTTCTAATAGAACAGGTCTGTGGCTGGAGATAAATAACTTTTGGTCCCTGTCTAATTCATAAAAGAAGTCAGCCACAAAACAAAAATCATTACCAAAGCAGGTATATTAATAAATAACTGCTGATGAGCTGAGCAGAAACGCAAGGATGATATAAAAGCAAACATTAGCTTTTCATCTGGCAAAAAAACTCAGTCACATTAAAAGAACACTGTAAGGAATGCTGTGAGTAGTTAAAATATTATGTTCTCAAAGTCCATACAGCACATAAAATGCTGAAAAATAACCATGAAAAATAACGAATTTAAATCCATTAAATTATATTCTGGGAATTCCACTCAGTACAAATCTGTGAAACTCATCTACAGGCTAAGTAGATAAATGTACAATACATGTAAAAAGAAAAAAAAATGTCCTTCTAAAGCACCAAACAAATTCACAGAGCAGTATTAAATTTCATAAGAGGATGTTTTCATGTCCATTGTTAACCAGTTTGTTTCAGTAAGCTTGTGGAAAAAAAAATTAAAGATATCTATTCATTCTTTGTATGTATGCTTTACTTCAAAGAATTCCACTAATCTATTGTATATCTAAAAAACTCCTCAGTCACGAGAGCACATTGTTCCCCAAAGGAACAGTGGGTCAGATTCAAAGTACCTGCAATAGAGTTGTATTCAGGACTTTTTCTATAGAGCCTGGAATGGGCAAAACCTCCAGAGTCACTGTTGAGTCTTCAGGGGAAAAAAAAATAAGGTTGTGAACTTGAAAGAAGAGATTCGAAAAGATAAATCCCCACTGAGTAATTATAAGGAGAAGCTCTCCCAAACATTTGCTAACTAGTACATAAAAGGCAATTCAGTAAAGTCCATGCTCAAGTCATGTCACAGATTTAAATATAGTCATAATTGGCTACAATCACTGAAAAGGCAATCTCAAGAAGACAGACAAAATCCAAGCACTGGGGAGAAAACTCCAATAATTAAAGGTATTTCAGTAAGGCAGAGAGCAGTCTGAGCGTTCATGTGAAATGATGATGCCCTTGTCTGCCTCCAGCTGCTCAGTCCTGTTGGCCTGCTGGAAGTTTTCATCTCATTCCTACACCTACCCGCATCTGCTAACCCACTGCAGACAAAAAGAGTCAGGTTAGCTTAAACACAATAAACATTACAACCATCTTAACCCACCATGTTCTGACAGAGGTGGGCTGGGGAGTGCCTAGACTAACACCAGCGGTGGCAGGCACATCAGACCTCCAGCTGGCAGGCAGGCAGGCAGCACTGGCAACACTGGCGACTTCAGCAACAGCCATCACCCGGGGCTTCTGCTGCAGCTACCCTGCGAAGACCAATACTCTTGTCAGCAAAGAATCTTTTTTTTTTTTTTCTTTTAAAAGAAAGTGAAATAATACCTGAAATACTCGTAGCAGGAGATTTTGCCAATTCCAAACCCAGAGGAATATATAAAGACATCCTTTCTGCATTTTCACATTGACTGCACTCTGACACAGTCCAAGCCGCTTCTTCAGTTGTTAAAATTTTAGTTTCCTTCACACAAGAGCTTTTTCACTTTTTCCTACATGGTTACAAAATACCTAATTTTAACAATCTGTGGGACTTCATTAACCACAACCCTATCATGAAACTGCTTTGCCATTCCTAACAGAAGAGGATGACACTCTCTTTCACAACCCTGCCTCCTTAAAGATTCCAAGAAAATACTACGAGTTCCTAAAAGGACACCACCTTTCTGCTGTATTACTGGTATTTCTTCTCCTTTGAAGGCAAATATTATTAACACCTCTGCTCTTTAGTGTCCCAAAATCAGTGCTCCCTTAAGACCAAAGGTATCCAGTTAGCTTTGTAACTCCTGTCGCTTTCATAAACACTTCTTTTACCAACGATGGTATGTCCTGAACAAGGTCTGTTACCTGCTCACTCCAACCTAATACTTTAGCCAAAAACATCATGCAAAAAAAAGGTGAAGGGGAAGACACAGTTTGTGAAGACTCAACAAGCCAATTTACATGGCTCTGAGCAGCTTGGCTCATGTAGCACCATAGTTAAAAGTTAGGCATCTGGAAGGAAACCAGTTTATTCTCTCTCAAAAGCTTCAACATTTATCTTGGAAAGAAAAATAAAGGCAACAGTTCCCCAAAAAGAAAAGAGAGTAGTTTTGGAAAGGGACCATCGATGCCCTATTTCTCCTGTTTTAGAATTACAAATTTTGAGTTTTCTCCCTGCCAAACTAAAACCAAGTAAAAGTAACAATTTAAACTGGGAAATTATTTCCCCACACTTGAATAACTCAGAAATGGCAAATGCTTCATGCCCCTTTCTAACCTGTCAGAACAACTACAAGAAACTTAAGTCTAAAAAGAAGTGTTCAATCCCACCTAATCAGAAGAGCAATATACTTGGAATGAAAACTATCACTCAAGCCCAGATACATTATAAATTCAGAAAAATCACGCTCGAATTACTTTTTGTCACTTACAGGAAGCTTGTATTACGCAGCGGAGAAAACTGGCAAGCAGTCTCGTTTCGCAAGAGCAGCTGGCAGCACCAAAACCTGCAGCAACGATTGCAAGGATACACCACGAAAAACAAAACGCTCGGATTTTATGTAGAAAATTGAAAATCATAACTGTTTTCTGGCTCATGTGACAGCCGTGGCATCAGGAAGCAGTTGCGAAGGTGCCAACACGTGGAGCGGCAGCAAGCACAGCGCAGAGTGGGCAGAGCCCGGGCGGTGACACCGTGGCCATGCCCCCGGACCCCCGTGACACCTCTATCCCCGGCAGCCTGCGTGGGAAGCGCGGACAGCTCGCAGGCCCTGACGCACGCAGCTGCCGCCGCCCGGTCCGCTCCAGCCGCCGCTGCGGGCCTGACGCCACCAAGCACACGCCACGCCCGCGGTCTTCATCCCGGTGCAGGGCTGGTCGCCGCCACCCCGGCTCGCCCGCCACGGGGCCGCCCTGCCGCCTGAGGCCCCGCGGCCGGCGGCGCTGCCCGGGCCGGGCCGCCGCACGTACCTGGCGCTGGCGCTGCCGTCGGCGGGACGGGACGGGAATGGGACGGGACGGGAATAGGACGGGACGGGACGGGAATAGGACGGGACGGGACGGGAATGGGACGGGACGGGGGGCGCGTGCACGGCGCCGTCACGGGGAGCGCGCGGCCGCTCCGGGTCTAGTGCCGCGCGCGCTGCTCTGCCCGCCCCCTGCTGGCTCCACTTCTGAGGTCCGCGCGCGGTGACGTCAGCGCCCGGGGGCGCGGCGGGGAACCCGGAAGCGGGACCGTGAGGGGAGCGGGCGCGGTGCTCAGGCGGCGGCCCCAGGGCAGGCCGGGCCCGGCGGGACTCTGCCCGGACACCGAGTATCTGAGGATCTGCATCGGAACAAAGCCGCGGGAGAGGCGGCGGCCTCCCTGCAATGCTGACAGGGACCGGGTGTGGGGTTCTTTCTGACCCCCGTGAGATGAATGTTGCATTTGTCTTTACAAACAAGCTGTAGATCTGCTGGGAGATAAGGTTAGCACTGAGAGATAGAAGAAACAATGGGATGGATTCCACTGATTGATGAATGGGAAAATATATTTGCCTTTACAAACAAAATGTAGGTTTGCTGGTAAATTAAATTGCGTAACGGAAGATGAAAGAAGCAACGGGGGAAAACTATGAGTTCTATAAGAACTGAAAATTAAAAGGAGGGTTCTACATTAGAGGGAATCTCAGGTGTCAGGTGTTGTGGGAAGTCTGCGCCTCTCAAGTACCTCAGCCCATGGGGAAAGAGAGAGGGAAAAGTGGCCAGGAAAATGGGATAACAGGTGGCTGCGTCCTCCAAAAATTTGAGAGATCCCAGGGGAATGCATCTCCCTTTATTCGAATAAAGTAAAAGGACTCCTCTGTCTCCTTTTTGGACATAAACCTCTGGTGTTTGTGGATTAATTTTGTTGACACCCAGGTGCTCTACAGGCACCAAACTCCAGAGCTCTAAGGCTCCTACTTGTCGGGTAATCTTAAATAAGCAAAGTAGCTAATAGTTAAAAAGGTTATTTATTACAAAGCACATCAGTCTCAAAAGGCAATAGCAATAGCAATGGCAAGCAATGGCAAAAGCAGCAGCAATAAGCAATAAACGAGTGGCTAGAAGCCCTGACAAAAACCAATAGCTGAAAGCAACAACTCTCCAGTACAATACTGTTCTAGAGGATTTTCCCATAAGCTAAGATGCAAACTCAGACCACCACTCTTTAATCTATTAGAATTCTACTTTCTTAGCACACCAGGTTATGTATAGAACTACACATACAATCTATCTTGTTCTAAGTGTTGCCCGACAGTGAAGGAGAGACACGAAACAACAGAGTTGTTTAGTGCGGTGCTTTATTGAGGGCCCTGGGGTCTGAGGACTAGCTTCCAAAGTCAGAGCCCCCCCCCCCCCCCTTAGTTACATTTTCAGAGTTTAAATACACTTTTAGAAGAATTACTTCACTCTTTGATCTTTTTGCTTCACTGCTCTTACATGGTTTTTTCAAGGTTTCTTCACTTTCTTTACATTCCTTCTAGTAATAAATTGTTACAGTTGCTTTAGATAAGTCTCATACATTATGTCAGCTAGTTCCACACCAGTACACACAGAGTCTGCCAACACAGGGCTTAGTTTATAAAACAACCTTTAGCATAACTACTGCTAATACTAAATTAATATATATATATATATAAAGTTTATCTACTTGCAACAAATCCCCCCTTTTGAGCATCACTCAATTTTCTTTGCAGGGATGCTCAAATATTTACACGGTCTCCATCTTGAAATTTTACCACTTGCACTGCATTTTTCTATGGAGGAGGTGATGTCACTGCAGCATGGGTAACTGCGCTGAGCAGTCTCCTGGTGTACAGCCGCTCTTTGGTGATAACTCCTGTAAGACACTTAAAGACTTCAATAACAACTAATACAATGATTAATATCATGATAGCATATTGAATTATTGACGAGATCCATCCAGAAATTTGGAGCCCGAAGGATTGAAACAGAGCACCGACCCAATTATGTTCTGCATCTTTTTTTAATTCTTTAACCTTTTTTTCTACACTTTCTAATTGAGAGATGTCATTTTCTACATCAATTGTCACATTCGGGATATGGATACAACAATGGTCAATTTTATTACTGAGATAACCACACACTCCATGCTCCTTTAGCAATAGCATATCTAATGCCATTTTATTTTGTATTGTTATTCGAGTAGTTGCCTGTAATTGCAAATTCAGATCTTTAAAACCTTTCTTGGTGGCAGCAGCTAATCTCTCAGTTTGTCCCATTAATGGATAAATTATTTCTTTGTTTTTATAAGAGGCAATTGGTGCAAACAAGGATTCTAATACCCATTCAAATTTTACTCTACTATCAGGTTTCTGCCATTGATCTTTTTCATTTTCTACTTCTCTTTTACTTCTTTCTACTTGAGGTTTCAATTTAGATTGTCTCTAAAAGGGACATAAGGTGGGAATTCTTAATGTGATTTGAGTGACGGGGCCATTTATTGGCATGTGAGTCGTCCATAATCCATGTCCTAGTACCCATACCAAATTTCCCGGACTTCTTACTGTAGTGGTTTTGCAATTAACATCCTTTTTGTCAATTTCTGTCATTGAGTGATTGTATCCTCTGCATTCACATTCCAATTTTAATAACATTTTTACAGGCATGAGTCCTATTTCTAATTCTGGGGTATCACAAGTATAAACCTTTGTACAACTTCAATTCTCATTTTGTTGCCGAAGTTGCCGGTGGGCGAATTGTAACATTGTCGGACCCTTGTGTGTTTGATTAATTTCTCCTGTCCATTGGATGCACCATTTGACTGTATCGATGTAACTGTAAGTTTTTAACAAGCTTGGTCCCCAAATTGTTTTCCATTCTTCTAAGGTAGTAAAGCGAGTATGGTTCTCACACACCTCTTCTTTGGTTACTCTTTTTCTTTTTACCATACTTTCTATACACGGCCATATAACTGACTTTGACACCATACAATTTCCTGCCAATTTAGGATTATCGACCCAAGCATAGTATCTTGGTAACAGTTTACACTGTTCTTGTGTTAATTTTTGAGACACTATGGCACATACTTTCACCCACTCAGTAACCTTTTTTGGTATAATCTGACAATTTCATGTTATATTAGCAAAGGCATTTGGCATTTCAGTTGTTGGTATTACTCTCCATGGGATAGGTTTTCCTGCTGCCTGTGATAATGGCAAGCATGCTGTAATTTTGGAAACATTTTGGACTATTCCAAAATCTTTAATTAGTCAACGACTAAATTTTCTTGTTCTGTACCTCTCTGGAATTCTGGGAACCTGCTTCTTATATTACTTGATACCTCTCGGACCTTTCTTGACCGAATTTGTCCTTGAGCTAATGACACTGTAGTCCTTGAGTGTAACCACCAAGCATCCTTAGCTACCTAACACCAATAAGTCCCTTCATCATTTTCCTGTACATCTCGCACAACTAATGTTAGAGAATGTTTTAACTTTTTCTCAGTGTAGTGTTTATCACTTTGAGGAAGATTACTTTTCTTAAACCACTATCCAAATTCTCTAAATTTACGATCTGCCTTCACTTTGCATTTTAAAATTGCTGACTGCCCCTGTGATACTCGGAAAACTTCATGTGTTGGTTTCATTTCCTGTCCTAGGTGTGTTTTAGCAATTACTTTTCTTTTTCTATAATTTGCGAACCATCTACAAATTGCAACACAAATAATTTCTTTTTCCGAACTCCCTATCTTAGCCTCAGTATCACTTAGCCATCCAATTCCGTGTTGATCACCTAAAACTACGTTACTTTGTCCTTTCGGTTTTTCCCATTGGTCCAATTCTTTGTTTTGTTTCCACCAAGTTACTGAATATTTGTGTCCACACGAGCTTTCTGTGACCCAAGTACAATTAATTCTTAAAGGGGGTCTAACCCACATGTCAACTTCGGCTTTAAAAGGAGCAACTACTACTTTGTTGACACCACTTCTCCATTTCTTTACCCTAAGTGTGATCTGTTTGTAGTCAAAACTACCTTTCATTATTACTAAGCATGTAAACACATCGGTGTCATCTATGGCTACATTTGCAATTGTCAGAGTAGTGTTTCCAGTGTGTGTATCCTTATCCCAAATCGTGACAGTGCTACCTTTGTGCTCTTTATTTCTTCCTTTCCAATGTACAGTCATTTCACCGGCTCCAATTTCCTGGTTATTTTGGATCTCGCAGGTTAGGTTCACAGTCATTCCCTCCATTGCTCCGACCAATGATTCTGAAACAGAAACTGTTATCATTCCATTAGTGGACAAGGACCTTAAGATCACTAACAAAGCAATAACTAGCAACCTGGTACGGCTCGTATCTTCATTCGCATTGGGGATACGATTTGCGCTTCCCATTGAGCCGGGACCTTCTTGACTCGTGTGTAGTGTATCTAACTGTCGATCTCTGCCACTTTGACCGCTGTAAATGTGGTCAAAATTACCAGGTACGGGCCATTCCATGATTCTCTCAGTGGCTCTGTGGACTAATTTTTTACATATACATTGTCTCCCGGTTGTATTCTATGAACCGGATTTTCCAGAGATAGAGGCCGATTTCACTGCAAAGCTCCCCGCAAGGAGCTGAGAATTCTGTTAAGAGACATAACATAATTAAAAATTACCTGATCCCCCGATATATGTGGATCTCCTTTTAAGGTGGTAGCATGGTATGGTCTGCCATACAATATTTCATACGGACTCACTTCCACCTTTTCTCGGGGTTTAATCCTAACCCGTAACAATGCCAATGGTAAAGCCTGAGGTCACTGTAACTTAGCTTCTTGGCAGATCTTTTTAATTTGGCCTTTTAATGTCTGGTTCATTCTCTCTACCTGCCCACTAGATTGAGGTTTCCAAGGAGTATGCAAATTCCAGGTTATGTTTAGCATTCTGGCTACTTCTTGTACTATCGTAGCAATAAAATGGGGTCCCCTATCTGAAGATAATCTTAAAGGTACCCCAAACCTTGGAATGATTTATTTTAAAAGAGTCTTTACCACTTCCTTTGCTTGATTTGTCCTGCAAGGAAATGCTTCTGGTCACCCTGAAAAGGTACACACATAGACTAGCATATACTTATACCCTTGGGATCGTGGTAACTTTGAAAAGTCTACTTGCCAATAATCTCCTGGTTCTGGCCCTACTTGTAATTTCTCTAACTGAACTTGCTTCCTGACTACAGGATTGTTCTTTAAACACAATGGGCACATTGCATTCACTCGTTTTGTCAACGTTAACATCCGATTAGAGACTATTTCATTTCTCAAAAATTTTACCAATACATCTGCACTCCAATGACACTTGCTATGCTCCGTGACTAAAATGGTTTTCATTATGTTTTCTGGTACCACCACTTGTCCCGTGCCTGTTACATACCATCCAGTAGAATTCTTTTGTGCTTTTAGCGACATTGCCAGTTTTTTGTCGTCAGGTGCATATTGTGGCTGTTGAGTCAAATAGGGTGCCACAGGGTTTACCTTGGCTGGTATCAGGGCCATCTGAGGCCAAACCTGCCAAGCGGCTTCCCGGGCAGTGAAGTCAGCTAGACGATTTCCATCGAATATTTTCCCTTCTTCCTTTCGATGTCCTCATACATGCATTACTGCTACTCCTTCTGGCCTGTGAACTGCTTCGAGCAGAGCTAAGACTTCTTCACTATGTTTAATTAGAGTTCCCTGTGAATTAAGCAACCCTCTTTCTTTCCACAATGCACCATGAATGTGAATTACTCCAAAGGCATATTTTGAGTCAGTCCAAATGTTCACCTTTTCCCCTGTGCTCAAAGTTAAGGCTCTAGTTAGTCCAATGATTTCAGCTTTCTGTGCAGAAGTTCCAGGGGGTAGAGCCTTTGCCTCTAGTACTTGTGTAACAGTCACTACCGCGTATCCTGCGTACCTGGTACCATTTTCCATAAAGCTGGATCCATCTGTGAACAGTTCCCAGTCCACCACTTCCAGCGGCGTGTCCTTCAGATCTGGGCGGCTGGAATACACTTGTTCTATTACTTCCACACAGTCATGTGCGAGCTCCTCTCCCTTAGCTTCACTGCGGAGAAACTCTGCTGGATTGACATGGTTAGTTGTCTCTAATTCCACATCATCTTGTTCCCTCAGGATGGCCTGGTACTGTAACATTTTACTAGATGACAACCAATATGGCCCTTTTTGTTCTAAGACTGTCAAAACTATATGGGGAACATATACAGTCATTTTTTTCCCTTAATGTCAACTTCCGAGCTTCCTGTATTAGCAATACAGTAGCTGCCACAGCCTTCAAGCAGGATGGCCACCCAGAGCTCACTGTGTCTAATTGCTTCGAGAAGTACCCCACCGGCCGCTTCCAGGATCCTATTTTCTGAGTCAACACACCAATTGCCAATTGCTGTCTCTCATTCACATAGAGCTGGAAAGGTTTATTTAGGTCTGGGAGCCCTAAAGCAGGTGCTTCCTTTAGGGCCTGTTTTGAGTCTTGGAATGCTTTCTCACGGGCAGGGGTCCACTCCAATCTCTGTTCTTTTAAGGCCTCATATAGAGGTTTTGCCATAAGTCCAAAATTCAATATCCATAATCTACACCAGCCCACCATTCCAAGAAATGATCTTAACTCTTGATGACTCCTGGGGAGTGGAATTGAACAGATTGCCTCTACTCGGTTCACGCCCAAACGGCGCTGTCCTTGGGTGAGTTCACATCCCAAGTATAGCACACTTCCACGAACCAATTGGGCTTTTTCTTTTGAGACTCGGTACCCTGCCTGTCCCAGCATGTTTAACAAAGCAATTGTCAAAAGAGTACACTTCTCTTTCTCTTCTGTAGCAATTAATATGTCATCTACATACTGCAGGACTGCATAAGAGAAAGGAGGCTCCTTTACCTGTGTCGTTTTTCATTTCTCTAATTCCTTTGCGAGCTTCCTTTACCGAAGATGGTTGGACTATTCTTGAAACCTTGTGGGAGTCGAGTCCAGGTGAGCTGTTTCTCGCGCCCTGTAGCTGGATCATCCCATTCAAAAGCAAAATACTTCATACTCTCTTCAGCCAATGGAATGCAGAAGAAGGCATCTTTCAAGTCAATCACAGTAAACCATTTAAATTTCTCTGATACGGATGTTAACAGAGTATAAGGATTGGCAACCACCCGGTGAATGTCTTTAACTATTTCATTAATGGCTCTCAAATTCTGCACTAACCTGTACTTACCATTTGGTTTCCGAACCGGAAAAATTGGGGTATTATATTCCGATTTACATTCTTTTAACAATCCTAACACTGTGAACTGAAAAATCATCGGGGCTATTCCCTGTTTAGCTTCTAATTTAATGGGGTACTGCCGTACCCTTACTGGCTTCGCCCCTTCTTTTAATTCTACTACTGCTGGGGGAGCTGCTTTTGATTTTCCAGGTATCCCTGATTCCCATACCCATGGCACAACTGCTTGTTCTATCTCAGCTGGGACAGGCTGTGGATCCACTTCGCTCATCACAAATATTTTCCCAATCTCTTTATCTGGAATTTCTAATTTCACCCGTCCATTTTCAAATATAATCTTAGCATTTAGAATAGATAACAAGTCTCTTCCAAATAAAGGTTCGGGGCAATTTGGCATGTACAAAAATCTATGGTCTAATTCTTTCTTTCCGAACCTCAAACTCATAGGTTGCAAAAAGGGTCTCTCTTCTACCTGTCCCATAGCCCCTACCACTTGGACTGTTGTGTCGCTTAAAGGCCCCAATTGCTTATTTAAAACCGAATGTACTGCACCAGTGTCTACCCTAAATACCTGTTCTTTTCTCTCCACCTCGATCTTGACTTTCAAATCCTGATCTAGTCAGCTCTGATTCTGATTCTGATAGCTTCCCATCATCATTATTTGGGCTTTGAGCGGCATCTACTGGTGAAAGAGGGTAACTAGGAAAGTTACCATTGTTTCCGCCCCCTCCTCTCCCAAGCCCTATTCTTGCAGGGCACTCATTTTTCCAATGTCTCAGTTGTCTACAAAAAGCACACTGATTTGGATCCAAACTTCCTTGTCCAAAATTTCCATTATTTCCCAGGTAAAAGCCTCTACCTCTGCCGCCAAATCCCCCACGACCTCTGCCCCTATTTCCTTTACCTCTACCACGTTGTCCTCCTGTTTGCTGTACTAATGCCAGAATACTAGCCTGCTGACGCTTGGCCGTTTCCTTTTCCCTATTATTGTACACTTTCCATGCAGTTTCCAATAACTTTTCTAACCTCCGGGTATCCTCTCCCTCTAACTTCTGCAATTTCTTTCTGATATCATCCTGAGATTGCCCAGCAAACCACAAAGCTATTTGTAATTGCCCAGCCTCCGATTCCACATCCAGACTAGTAAACCATCTAGCTGCCTCTTTCAGCTTTTCTAGAAAAGCCGAGGGGGACTTATTTTTCTCCTGCTTGACCGTATATAATTTAGACCAGTTCAACGTCTTAGGCATTCCGCTTCTGACCCCTTCTATTACTAATTCTTGAAACTGTTTTAATCTGCGGTACCCTTCTCCAATATTTGGATCCCATCCCAGATCATCCTGGGGAACTACTTCATTTACTGACAACCCCATTATTCTCTGGGTCCGGATATCTTCCCTAGCTTTTTCCTTAGCAGCTCTCAACATCATTTCCTTTTCAGTGGAATCCATCAATGCATCTAGCAGGACCTGCAAATCGTTCCAATCCGGATTCTGAGTTTTAACAACCATCTTTACCACCCGCGCAGTTCTTTCTGGATCTTCCCTATAACTTCCAGCCGACTGTTTCCATATAACCAAATCACTAGGTGAAAATGGTACCTTAACTATGACACGTTCCCCTTGGGGTCCAACCGCTTCCCTAAGAGGGGCAATCAATTGTGGCTCCATTTGGTTCTTCCGACCCTGTCGGGTACGGGAAGCCAGTGGAGTCCTCTGAATTTCACGGGAGGCACCTGGGGAGGGGGTTTGAGGACGAAGGGCTACTGAAAGCCGAGAAACGCCCGGAGTCCGTGGAGACTCCGTAGCTTCATCTTCTTCATCCTCATCACTCCCCCCCCAACTCCTCCTCGCTTAATGATGGAGCAGAGGGACCCGCACGGGAAGGACCAGCAACATATAGGGACGTATCCTCCTCCTTTTTATCCAACTTTACCGCACAATCCACACACAATCCCTTTTTCTTACACCCCAGACATTCTTCCTTCTTATCTTGAAGCCCAATTATCAATATCTCACACTCTTTCAACCATTCCGGTTGCCTCCCCAAGTAATAAAACAAATCAAAGTATGGCATTTCATCCCATTTTTCATTATCTTTCAAATATTGCATTAGAGGAGTTATTTTTCCTTTGTCAATTGTCCCATTTAATGGCCACTCAGGCCCCCCTTCGCACCCATCAAGTGGCCACCAATGATTACAATAGTCAATCAACTTCCCTTTGATCAAACCTTCTTCAGAGAACCCCCCTTTCTTCCATTTCTTTAACAGACACCCCAAGGGAGTATTCTCCGGAACCTTCCCATTAGATTGCACCGATGCCTGGAAAGTTTTCAGCGGCATCATTCCCAAACAGAATAGACAGGAAAAGAAAGAAAAACTATGCAGATAGAAAGATAGACCAGCCAACCAACCAACTTGTCACCCTCCGACGCCGCGGGGGAACAAGTGCCGGACCAGTGAAGCTTTCGCCGCGTCTTACAGCCGGCGCCTGGGCTTTACCCAAGACGTCTTTAGCCCAACCCAGTGGAGCTGATGCTTCATCTTATGGGCAGGCACCCAGTACCAGAGAATAAAGCACCTTCGGGCTTACCTCCTGCAGTTGTCCGACAGGTGCGGGGTCGGGCACAAACCGATGACTCCCCGAGAATCACTCGGTGCCGGCGTGGAGTGGATCAGGACGCGAACCGCCCCAGCTACCTTCGGAGTCCTGCCGCGGTCGCCAGAAAACTGTTGCCCGACAGTGAAGGAGAGACACGAAACAACAAAGTTGTTTAGTGCGGTGCTTTATTGAGGGCCCTGGGGTCTGAGGACTAGCTTCCAAAGTCAGAGCCCCCCTGCCCTTAGTTACATTTTCAGAGTTTAAATACACTTTTAGAAGAATTACTTTACTCTTTGATCTTCTTGCTTCACTGCTCTTACATGGTTTTCTCAAGGTTTCTTCACTTACTTTACATTCCTTCTAGTAATAAATTGTTACAGTTTCTTTAGAAAAGTCTCATACATTATGTCAGCTAGTTCCACACCAGTACACACAGAGTCTGCCAACACAGGGCTTAGTTTATAAAACAACCTTTAGCATAACTACTGCTAATACTAAATTAATAAATATACATAAAGTTTATCTACTTGCAACATAAGAAATGTAAGCAATATTCTTGCTATAACTCTGTTATGTCTGAGCACTGTCCACAGCTGTGGGTTTGGAACCTCTACTGAAAGATACCAGTGTGTTTACAGCCTTCACTTGAACACTCATTGCTGCCATGGTATTTGAGGCCTTTTACTTACTAAAAACACTGCAGCCCTACTAAATCTTACTGACTTCTATTTTATATGTAAGTGGTTTAATATACTTTAATCCATCCAAAGGTTTTCACTCAGTCTGTGCACCTTGATTCCTCCTTGAGGAATTCAGAGAATCCCCGAACTCACTCAGTCCAAGACGAGGCGAGAAACAGCATCTAGATTAGTTTTGCTGAAATGCTGGTGATCTTACTGGTAAGGTCCTGTTTCCATGCCCAGCTTTCCATTTTGACCACTTAGGAGTTGGTAAAAAGACAATAAAATTTTTCACAACAAGATATTTCAGGCATCTTCAGAAATACATGAAAACTGTGTTGTGTTGGCCTACAGTAAAACACTGATCACCACAAGCAGGCCCAACATTTTTATTCCTTTCATAGCAAGAAGCACCTTGAGTTTTATTTCAAGGATACAGTGTCTTCTGTAGTAAATAAAAAGGTTCAGCAGCCATAAAATTAAGGGTAACAAATAGTTTTAGGAGTTTTAAGACTGCATGAAGAGTATGTATTGTAGCAGAAAAACCTATAGTAAGTTCAATTTCCTTCTTACTAGTTCTGTGATCTTCTCCTTGCAGGCTTCCAAGAGTATATGGCAGTCTTACCAGAAGGAAAGAAGACTGGTATGGAACTGAGGCTTTAGAAGAAAAGTGCACATGCCAGGCATGTTTTGGCAGTAACAGAAGCTAGCAGCAGAGTGTACTGAGTGAGCAGTAGAAGACAATTCACCTCTGTTAGAAAGAAATCGCTGTAAAACAGGAAGCACGAACAAGGAAGAAGCAGAGCAGCAGAGTGCTCTGCGCAGTGTACTGTTTGTCAGTGACTCCTGCTAAGAAGGAAGATCAACCACAGCTAACTTTGCTACTACATGTAAATTCGAAATGCAGCCCCCTGTGGTAAACAGGATCTTGCTATTAGGCTTTGAGATGCAGAGAACACACTGGACTGTACAGTGGAAAGGGAGAAGTGCTGTGTGGTGAGCTTGCTTGCTCCTTAGCTTGAAGTACTCTTTCACTATGCAGACTTGAAAGAGTGCAAGCTACTCTTTCAGGAAGCTAGACAGACTGCTGTGATAGAGGTGGCTTAGGAGAAAAGTGCACCTCTCTGTGTGCCCTGCTTCTTCTATGGAGTACCATGCACGTTGATCTTCCTTCTTAGCAGGAGTCACTCACTGACACACAGTACACTGCGCAGAACACTCTGCTGCTCTGCTTCTCGCTTGTTCGCGCTTTGTGTTTTACAGCGATTTCTCTCTACCAGAGGTGAATTGTCTATACTGCTCACTCAGTACACTCTGCTGCTAGCTTCTGCTACTGCCAAAACACGCCTGGCATGTGCACTTTTCTTCTAAAGCCTCAGTTCCATACCAGTCTTCTTTCCTTCTGCTAACACTGCCATACACTCTTGGAAGCCTGCAAGGAGAAGAGCACAGAACTAGGAAGAAGGAAATTCAACTTCCCATAGCTTAGCTGCTGCAATACATACTCTTCATGCAGTTTTCTGTGGCAAATAAGATGCTTGTTAATCCGGCTGCCATATGCAGAGATGACATTGGTATGTTCAGTGCAGGGCCAGGAATGCTGTGTGCTGTGCACGCTTTCTCCTAAGCATTACTTTCACTACTGTGCTGTTCGCTCTGCAGGGTTCAAGGAGTGCACAGCACTCTTACAAGATGCAGGGCAGATCTGTATGGAACAGAGGCTTTAGAAGAAAAATGCACATGCCAGGCGTGTTTTGGCAGTAGCAGAAGCTAGCAGCAGAGTGTACTGAGTGAGCAGTATAGACAATTCACCTCTGGTAGAGAGAAATCGCTGTAAAACACAAAGCGCGAACAAGGGAGAAGCAGAGCAGCAGAGTGTTCTGCGCAGTGTACTGTGTGTCAGTGAGTGACTCCTGCTAAGAAGGAAGATCAACGTGCATGGTACTCCTAGAAGAAGCAGGGCACACAGAGAGGTGCACTTTTCTCCTAAGCCACCTCTAGCACAGCAGTCTGTCTAGCTTCCTGAAAGAGTAGCTTGCACTCTTTCAAGTCTGCAAAGCGAAAGTGCACTTCAAGCTAAAGAGAAAGCAAGCGCACCACACAGCACTTCTCCCTTTCCACTGTACAGGCCAGTGTGTTCTCTGCATTTCAAAGCCTAACAGCAAGATCCTGTTTAGCACAGGAGGCTGCATGTAGAATTTGCATGTAGTAGCAAAGTTAGCTGTGGCATGATCTTCCTTCTTAGCAGGAGTCACTCACTGACACACAGTACACTGCGCAGAACACTCTGCTGCTCTGCTTCTCGCTTGTTCGCGCTTTGTGTTTTACAGCGATTTCTCTCTACCAGAGGTGAATTGTCTATACTGCTCACTCAGTACACTCTGCTGCTAGCTTCTGCTACTGCCAAAACACGCCTGGCATGTGCACTTTTCTTCTAAAGCCTCAGTTCCATACCAGTCTTCTTTCCTTCTGCTAACACTGCCATACACTCTTGGAAGCCTGCAAGGAGAAGAGCACAGAACTAGGAAGAAGGAAATTCAACTTCCCATAGCTTAGCTGCTGCAATACATACTCTTCATGCAGTTTTCTGTGGCAAATAAGACGCTTGTTAATCCGGCTGCCATATGCAGAGATGACATTGGTATGTTCAGTGCAGGGCCAGGAATGCTGTGTGCTGTGCACGCTTTCTCCTAAGCATTACTTTCACTACTGTGCTGTTCGCTCTGCAGGGTTCAAGGAGTGCACAGCACTCTTCCAAGATGCAGGGCAGATCTGTATGGAACAGAGGGTTTAGAAGAAAAATGCACATGCCAGGCGTGTTTTGGCAGTAGCAGAAGCTAGCAGCAGAGTGTACTGAGTGAGCAGTATAGACAATTCACCTCTGGTAGAGAGAAATCGCTGTAAAACACAAAGCGCGAACAAGCGAGAAGCAGAGCAGCAGAGTGTTCTGCGCAGTGTACTGTGTGTCAGTGAGTGACTCCTGCTAAGAAGGAAGATCAACGTGCATGGTACTCCTAGAAGAAGCAGGGCACACAGAGAGGTGCACTTTTCTCCTAAGCCACCTCTAGCACAGCAGTCTGTCTAGCTTCCTGAAAGAGTAGCTTGCACTCTTTCAAGTCTGCAAAGCGAAAGTGCACTTCAAGCTAAAGAGAAAGCAAGCGCACCACACAGCACTTCTCCCTTTCCACTGTACAGGCCAGTGTGTTCTCTGCATTTCAAAGCCTAACAGCAAGATCCTGTTTAGCACAGGAGGCTGCATGTAGAATTTGCATGTAGTAGCAAAGTTAGCTGTGGTTGATCTTCCTTCTTAGCAGGAGTCACTCACTGACACACAGTACACTGCGCAGAACACTCTGCTGCTCTGCTTCTCGCTTGTTCGCGCTTTGTGTTTTACAGCGATTTCTCTCTACCAGAGGTGAATTGTCTATACTGCTCACTCAGTACACTCTGCTGCTAGCTTCTGCTACTGCCAAAACACGCCTGGCATGTGCACTTTTCTTCTAAAGCCTCAGTTCCATACCAGTCTTCTTTCCTTCTGCTAACACTGCCATACACTCTTGGAAGCCTGCAAGGAGAAGAGCACAGAACTAGGAAGAAGGAAATTCAACTTCCCATAGCTTAGCTGCTGCAATACATACTCTTCATGCAGTTTTCTGTGGCAAATAAGACGCTTGTTAATCCGGCTGCCATATGCAGAGATGACATTGGTATGTTCAGTGCAGGGCCAGGAATGCTGTGTGCTGTGCACGCTTTCTCCTAAGCATTACTTTCACTACTGTGCTGTTCGCTCTGCAGGGTTCAAGGAGTGCACAGCACTCTTCCAAGATGCAGGGCAGATCTGTATGGAACAGAGGGTTTAGAAGAAAAATGCACATGCCAGGCGTGTTTTGGCAGTAGCAGAAGCTAGCAGCAGAGTGTACTGAGTGAGCAGTATAGACAATTCACCTCTGGTAGAGAGAAATCGCTGTAAAACACAAAGCGCGAACAAGCGAGAAGCAGAGCAGCAGAGTGTTCTGCGCAGTGTACTGTGTGTCAGTGAGTGACTCCTGCTAAGAAGGAAGATCAACGTGCATGGTACTCCTAGAAGAAGCAGGGCACACAGAGAGGTGCACTTTTCTCCTAAGCCACCTCTAGCACAGCAGTCTGTCTAGCTTCCTGAAAGAGTAGCTTGCACTCTTTCAAGTCTGCAAAGCGAAAGTGCACTTCAAGCTAAAGAGAAAGCAAGCGCACCACACAGCACTTCTCCCTTTCCACTGTACAGGCCAGTGTGTTCTCTGCATTTCAAAGCCTAACAGCAAGATCCTGTTTAGCACAGGAGGCTGCATGTAGAATTTGCATGTAGTAGCAAAGTTAGCTGTGGTTGATCTTCCTTCTTAGCAGGAGTCACTCACTGACACACAGTACACTGCGCAGAACACTCTGCTGCTCTGCTTCTCGCTTGTTCGCGCTTTGTGTTTTACAGCGATTTCTCTCTACCAGAGGTGAATTGTCTATACTGCTCACTCAGTACACTCTGCTGCTAGCTTCTGCTACTGCCAAAACACGCCTGGCATGTGCACTTTTCTTCTAAAGCCTCAGTTCCATACCAGTCTTCTTTCCTTCTGCCTAACACTGCCATACACTCTTGGAAGCCTGCAAGGAGAAGAGCACAGAACTAGGAAGAAGGAAATTCAACTTCCCATAGCTTAGCTGCTGCAATACATACTCTTCATGCAGTTTTCTGTGGCAAATAAGACGCTTGTTAATCCGGCTGCCATATGCAGAGATGACATTGGTATGTTCAGTGCAGGGCCAGGAATGCTGTGTGCTGTGCACGCTTTCTCCTAAGCATTACTTTCACTACTGTGCTGTTCGCTCTGCAGGGTTCAAGGAGTGCACAGCACTCTTCCAAGATGCAGGGCAGATCTGTATGGAACAGAGGGTTTAGAAGAAAAATGCACATGCCAGGCGTGTTTTGGCAGTAGCAGAAGCTAGCAGCAGAGTGTACTGAGTGAGCAGTATAGACAATTCACCTCTGGTAGAGAGAAATCGCTGTAAAACACAAAGCGCGAACAAGCGAGAAGCAGAGCAGCAGAGTGTTCTGCGCAGTGTACTGTGTGTCAGTGAGTGACTCCTGCTAAGAAGGAAGATCAACGTGCATGGTACTCCTAGAAGAAGCAGGGCACACAGAGAGGTGCACTTTTCTCCTAAGCCACCTCTAGCACAGCAGTCTGTCTAGCTTCCTGAAAGAGTAGCTTGCACTCTTTCAAGTCTGCAAAGCGAAAGTGCACTTCAAGCTAAAGAGAAAGCAAGCGCACCACACAGCACTTCTCCCTTTCCACTGTACAGGCCAGTGTGTTCTCTGCATTTCAAAGCCTAACAGCAAGATCCTGTTTAGCACAGGAGGCTGCATGTAGAATTTGCATGTAGTAGCAAAGTTAGCTGTGGTTGATCTTCCTTCTTAGCAGGAGTCACTCACTGACACACAGTACACTGCGCAGAACACTCTGCTGCTCTGCTTCTCGCTTGTTCGCGCTTTGTGTTTTACAGCGATTTCTCTCTACCAGAGGTGAATTGTCTATACTGCTCACTCAGTACACTCTGCTGCTAGCTTCTGCTACTGCCAAAACACGCCTGGCATGTGCACTTTTCTTCTAAAGCCTCAGTTCCATACCAGTCTTCTTTCCTTCTGCTAACACTGCCATACACTCTTGGAAGCCTGCAAGGAGAAGAGCACAGAACTAGGAAGAAGGAAATTCAACTTCCCATAGCTTAGCTGCTGCAATACATACTCTTCATGCAGTTTTCTGTGGCAAATAAGACGCTTGTTAATCCGGCTGCCATATGCAGAGATGACATTGGTATGTTCAGTGCAGGGCCAGGAATGCTGTGTGCTGTGCACGCTTTCTCCTAAGCATTACTTTCACTACTGTGCTGTTCGCTCTGCAGGGTTCAAGGAGTGCACAGCACTCTTCCAAGATGCAGGGCAGATCTGTATGGAACAGAGGGTTTAGAAGAAAAATGCACATGCCAGGCGTGTTTTGGCAGTAGCAGAAGCTAGCAGCAGAGTGTACTGAGTGAGCAGTATAGACAATTCACCTCTGGTAGAGAGAAATCGCTGTAAAACACAAAGCGCGAACAAGCGAGAAGCAGAGCAGCAGAGTGTTCTGCGCAGTGTACTGTGTGTCAGTGAGTGACTCCTGCTAAGAAGGAAGATCAACGTGCATGGTACTCCTAGAAGAAGCAGGGCACACAGAGAGGTGCACTTTTCTCCTAAGCCACCTCTAGCACAGCAGTCTGTCTAGCTTCCTGAAAGAGTAGCTTGCACTCTTTCAAGTCTGCAAAGCGAAAGTGCACTTCAAGCTAAAGAGAAAGCAAGCGCACCACACAGCACTTCTCCCTTTCCACTGTACAGGCCAGTGTGTTCTCTGCATTTCAAAGCCTAACAGCAAGATCCTGTTTAGCACAGGAGGCTGCATGTAGAATTTGCATGTAGTAGCAAAGTTAGCTGTGGTTGATCTTCCTTCTTAGCAGGAGTCACTCACTGACACACAGTACACTGCGCAGAACACTCTGCTGCTCTGCTTCTCGCTTGTTCGCGCTTTGTGTTTTACAGCGATTTCTCTCTACCAGAGGTGAATTGTCTATACTGCTCACTCAGTACACTCTGCTGCTAGCTTCTGCTACTGCCAAAACACGCCTGGCATGTGCACTTTTCTTCTAAAGCCTCAGTTCCATACCAGTCTTCTTTCCTTCTGCTAACACTGCCATACACTCTTGGAAGCCTGCAAGGAGAAGAGCACAGAACTAGGAAGAAGGAAATTCAACTTCCCATAGCTTAGCTGCTGCAATACATACTCTTCATGCAGTTTTCTGTGGCAAATAAGACGCTTGTTAATCCGGCTGCCATATGCAGAGATGACATTGGTATGTTCAGTGCAGGGCCAGGAATGCTGTGTGCTGTGCACGCTTTCTCCTAAGCATTACTTTCACTACTGTGCTGTTCGCTCTGCAGGGTTCAAGGAGTGCACAGCACTCTTCCAAGATGCAGGGCAGATCTGTATGGAACAGAGGGTTTAGAAGAAAAATGCACATGCCAGGCGTGTTTTGGCAGTAGCAGAAGCTAGCAGCAGAGTGTACTGAGTGAGCAGTATAGACAATTCACCTCTGGTAGAGAGAAATCGCTGTAAAACACAAAGCGCGAACAAGCGAGAAGCAGAGCAGCAGAGTGTTCTGCGCAGTGTACTGTGTGTCAGTGAGTGACTCCTGCTAAGAAGGAAGATCAACGTGCATGGTACTCCTAGAAGAAGCAGGGCACACAGAGAGGTGCACTTTTCTCCTAAGCCACCTCTAGCACAGCAGTCTGTCTAGCTTCCTGAAAGAGTAGCTTGCACTCTTTCAAGTCTGCAAAGCGAAAGTGCACTTCAAGCTAAAGAGAAAGCAAGCGCACCACACAGCACTTCTCCCTTTCCACTGTACAGGCCAGTGTGTTCTCTGCATTTCAAAGCCTAACAGCAAGATCCTGTTTAGCACAGGAGGCTGCATGTAGAATTTGCATGTAGTAGCAAAGTTAGCTGTGGTTGATCTTCCTTCTTAGCAGGAGTCACTCACTGACACACAGTACACTGCGCAGAACACTCTGCTGCTCTGCTTCTCGCTTGTTCGCGCTTTGTGTTTTACAGCGATTTCTCTCTACCAGAGGTGAATTGTCTATACTGCTCACTCAGTACACTCTGCTGCTAGCTTCTGCTACTGCCAAAACACGCCTGGCATGTGCACTTTTCTTCTAAAGCCTCAGTTCCATACCAGTCTTCTTTCCTTCTGCTAACACTGCCATACACTCTTGGAAGCCTGCAAGGAGAAGAGCACAGAACTAGGAAGAAGGAAATTCAACTTCCCATAGCTTAGCTGCTGCAATACATACTCTTCATGCAGTTTTCTGTGGCAAATAAGACGCTTGTTAATCCGGCTGCCATATGCAGAGATGACATTGGTATGTTCAGTGCAGGGCCAGGAATGCTGTGTGCTGTGCACGCTTTCTCCTAAGCATTACTTTCACTACTGTGCTGTTCGCTCTGCAGGGTTCAAGGAGTGCACAGCACTCTTCCAAGATGCAGGGCAGATCTGTATGGAACAGAGGGTTTAGAAGAAAAATGCACATGCCAGGCGTGTTTTGGCAGTAGCAGAAGCTAGCAGCAGAGTGTACTGAGTGAGCAGTATAGACAATTCACCTCTGGTAGAGAGAAATCGCTGTAAAACACAAAGCGCGAACAAGCGAGAAGCAGAGCAGCAGAGTGTTCTGCGCAGTGTACTGTGTGTCAGTGAGTGACTCCTGCTAAGAAGGAAGATCAACGTGCATGGTACTCCTAGAAGAAGCAGGGCACACAGAGAGGTGCACTTTTCTCCTAAGCCACCTCTAGCACAGCAGTCTGTCTAGCTTCCTGAAAGAGTAGCTTGCACTCTTTCAAGTCTGCAAAGCGAAAGTGCACTTCAAGCTAAAGAGAAAGCAAGCGCACCACACAGCACTTCTCCCTTTCCACTGTACAGGCCAGTGTGTTCTCTGCATTTCAAAGCCTAACAGCAAGATCCTGTTTAGCACAGGAGGCTGCATGTAGAATTTGCATGTAGTAGCAAAGTTAGCTGTGGTTGATCTTCCTTCTTAGCAGGAGTCACTCACTGACACACAGTACACTGCGCAGAACACTCTGCTGCTCTGCTTCTCGCTTGTTCGCGCTTTGTGTTTTACAGCGATTTCTCTCTACCAGAGGTGAATTGTCTATACTGCTCACTCAGTACACTCTGCTGCTAGCTTCTGCTACTGCCAAAACACGCCTGGCATGTGCACTTTTCTTCTAAAGCCTCAGTTCCATACCAGTCTTCTTTCCTTCTGCTAACACTGCCATACACTCTTGGAAGCCTGCAAGGAGAAGAGCACAGAACTAGGAAGAAGGAAATTCAACTTCCCATAGCTTAGCTGCTGCAATACATACTCTTCATGCAGTTTTCTGTGGCAAATAAGACGCTTGTTAATCCGGCTGCCATATGCAGAGATGACATTGGTATGTTCAGTGCAGGGCCAGGAATGCTGTGTGCTGTGCACGCTTTCTCCTAAGCATTACTTTCACTACTGTGCTGTTCGCTCTGCAGGGTTCAAGGAGTGCACAGCACTCTTCCAAGATGCAGGGCAGATCTGTATGGAACAGAGGGTTTAGAAGAAAAATGCACATGCCAGGCGTGTTTTGGCAGTAGCAGAAGCTAGCAGCAGAGTGTACTGAGTGAGCAGTATAGACAATTCACCTCTGGTAGAGAGAAATCGCTGTAAAACACAAAGCGCGAACAAGCGAGAAGCAGAGCAGCAGAGTGTTCTGCGCAGTGTACTGTGTGTCAGTGAGTGACTCCTGCTAAGAAGGAAGATCAACGTGCATGGTACTCCTAGAAGAAGCAGGGCACACAGAGAGGTGCACTTTTCTCCTAAGCCACCTCTAGCACAGCAGTCTGTCTAGCTTCCTGAAAGAGTAGCTTGCACTCTTTCAAGTCTGCAAAGCGAAAGTGCACTTCAAGCTAAAGAGAAAGCAAGCGCACCACACAGCACTTCTCCCTTTCCACTGTACAGGCCAGTGTGTTCTCTGCATTTCAAAGCCTAACAGCAAGATCCTGTTTAG